>NC_132897.1:5135959-5393459 GCF_030463535.1 Salminus brasiliensis
AAAGGACAGTGTTTTATATTTTAATAATTCTCATAACTTTCTCAAAATACCTGAAATATTAAATAAAATATTTAAAAAATATATTCTTTGGTGTTTAGTTCATGATAAGCTCCAGGGACAAAAAAATGTGTCACCTTGATGTGAATGATTGGCTAAAAGGAGTGACTGCATGACCGTAGTGTGAAGGAAGTAGCTGAATCTGCAGGTGTATGGAAGCTTACGGTCATATGGGTCTACCAGCAGTGTCAGAAATCCCAGCCTATGACGAAACTGACGCACAGGGACCGCCGTTTCATGGCTTGTGGATGAAAATGCAGTTCCTTGTGGAGTGTTCTTTCAGAAATTGGTGGTCAAGGACCTGCATAAACTTCTGCGAAGCGATCTTCATTCATAAGCCGTGAAACACGCCAGCGGTCACTGTCCGTCAGTTTCGTCTTCCTGCCACAATTCTGACTTCTGGAGATTCCTTCACACTGTGGTCTTTGGCACACCCAACTCCCCGTGCAGCACCATCTGCAGGAGCCTGAAGTTACCACCACCTTAAACACGCAAGAGGACTTTTTATATATGTATTCTATATTTTCTATATACCTCATCACTGCACGTAACAATAACACCCATTATTAATATGATAAGTGATGCAAACCTTTGAACAGCAGTGTACACAGCAAGTCTGCTGAGGGCAAAGGCAAATACAGGAAGTGTGTGTTACAGAGTGTGTGCATTGAATATCTCTCCACTGGTCAGTCTGCGGACGAGCTCTGACCACAGCAGCTCTCTCTCGGCCTGCGCTCCCTTCATCACCCCTCGGTTCTCCTGTGCCCGCCGGGAGAGATACGGGATCACCTCACTGACCGGACCGTACGGGACGTACTTATACACAGGGAAACCTGCCTGACCTACATGCACACACACACACACACACACACACACACACATACCTGAAAAACATTGCATTGTAGGCTTCAAGTCCCTCACCTCTTAACAATACATGGACAAAAGTATTTGGACACCTGCTCAATCATTGTTTCTTCAATGAATAAAAAAATTCTACTAGATTTTGGAGGAGCATTGTTGTGAGGATTTGATTGCATTCAGTGACAAGAGAATTAGTGAGGTCAGGATGCTGAATGATCACCACCCCACCTCATGCTAAACCAACCTCCCAAACTCATCCCAAAAGTATTGGAACACAGTAGTTCCACTGCACCACAGCTCAATGCTGGTGGGTGGGCTTTATACCCCTCTAGCCCATGCCTGGCATTAGGCACCTATTGCAGCTATTGGCAGGACTTCTCTACAGGGACTAAATAAGCTGTGCGTGCATTTGCACATCTGTGTCGGAAATGGGTGCCACGTAAAGTAGCTGAATGCATTCATTAGAAGGGGTGTCCATAAACATTCGACAGATAGTGTGTCACCTTGAAATGAACAGTATAAACCGTATTCAAAGATGACAGAAGTGTGTGTATGTGTGTGTGTGTGTGCAGTTCATACCCAATGGAAAGCTGATCTGGTCACACATCCCCAGAAGCTGACCAAAGCAGATCAGCTTATCAGTTGGCATGAGGCCCATTTCATTCATCCTACAAAACAGCAGCATCAGGTAGTACAATTAGAGATGGTTAACAAGCACATCAGACTTAGTGCAAGAGAGGACAGCACCACTATTTAATATGTTCTTGTTACAGTGCTAAGCTAGGCTAGGCTACAATGCTATGAGCATTCTGGGCATTATGCACACTTTTCACATAATGCTCATTTTCTTAACACGGCCGATCTGACCCAGAGTGGCGCAGCGGACTAAGGTGCTGTCCCTATGATCAGAGGATCGCTGGTTCGAATCCCGGTCATGCTGCTAGCCACCGGGAGCCGAGGCCCCGATTGGCCTTGCTCTCTCCAGGGTGGGTAGATGGCGCTCTCTCCACACATTGCTTGGCTGCGGTGCTGGCATCTGCAGGCTGGTGCCTTGAAGCCAGGTATGCGGCACTTCCCTGCATCGGCGGCAGTTCGGAAAATGAGAGGCTTGACTGCACATGCGTTGGAGGGAGTGCCTGCTGGTCGGACTGGTAGGTGGCAGCAGGTAGAGGGGACCCCCAGCGGTCAGTCTTCCAGCAGGTTGGGCTCAATGAGTGGGTGATCATTTACTCTGAGAAGGTAAGAGACCAACACGGTTCCCCCCTTACTAGTGTCGGGGCATTGTGTGCAATGGGGGAGGGGAGTACTTAGGGGTTGGGTAATTGGGGATCCAAAATTGGGAAGTTATTAAAGTTTTGATTAAAAATTTAAGCAAATAACACATATTTACTCTCCATAAATCCTTTCAGAACTAACTCTGTCTCTTTACCTTCTCAGAGTAAATGGTCACCCACTCATTGAGCCCAACTTGCTGGAAGACTGACCGCTGGGGGTGCCCTCTACCTGCTGCCACCTACCAGTCCGACCAGCAGGCCCACCAACCCCCCACCACCACCCATGCCAGACCAGCGGCACACCCTCCTACCTGCCTAATGACCATGTTAAAACCTAAATAGACTCTTAACGATCTGCCACTATTAATATCACCACTACTAACTATCATTACTCTGACCATCACTGCCAGGACTATATTAAGTTATACTACACCATGATTATTACATTATGATTATGAATATGATGCACACCTGAGCAATACAACAGTCTTGGTGGTTTGGTGACTTACAATAATTTATAAGTAGTTCTGATCAGAGGAGGATGGGTCGGAATCCCCCTTGTGAGTCTTGGTTCCTCCCAAAGTTTCTTCCTCCAGCTCTGAGGGAGTTTGCCACTGTTCACTGGGGGTCTTCGATTTTTCATGTCTATTTATGATATTGATTTCTTGTCTTTTACTAATGACTGATTGTGTAAAGCTGCTTTGTGACAACAGCAGTTGTAAAAAGATATACAAATAAATTTCACTTGATTCGATTTGATATATAAATAACCAAATCTCCAGCTCATCAAAATATGCCTGGATCAGCCTCAAACAGGACGTTAAGGAGTCACCGTTTATTGGATATTACAGCTACAAACACTCATTGCATCGTCACCCATGTGCACTTCTAGTAAATGAGGTGTTACCCTAAAGCAATGATCGCACCCCGTTAAATAAGATTACATCACTGCGTTCATTTCTACCGACTATAACTCACTCACCAGGGAACATCAATCATCTGCCTTATTTTGGAAATTGTGTGATCTAATAGCTGCCGCGGGTGATGTATCGTTGGGTCTGATTGCTAAGACTGAGCCTTAACCACTCAGCTTTGGCCGCGAGTCATGTTTTATTAGCGGCGGACAGTGAGTGAGAGAGTGAGCGAGCGTTTAGCGTAGCGCAGTGCATAATTCTGATACAGGGTCAGGTCATTATCCCATAATCCTCCAATTCTCTTCCGCGCCTCAACAAATGCATGCGTATTAGCGGTGCTGGGGGTGTATGTGTGAGTCAGAGAGCTGTTCTATCTCCGGAGCTCGTGTTTTGTATTTTCGCCTTGACCGTGTCATGTGTGTGTGTGTGTGTATGTGTGTATGTGAGTCAGAAAAAGGTCCTACCTCCGGAGCGTGTGCTTGACCGTTTCGATGTTGTGTGACGCCACCATGACGTTAGCCTTCCCATTCCTTTCAATCTCCTCCAACACGTGGTCCAGACACCTCCACAGAACAGCAATAGCTCAGTGTGAGTGGGCAAGAGACATGCAGACCATAACACGCTGACGTTTTCATCCGGATGCATTAACCAGGGGTTCAATCTCCGGGCAGGGGGTTGAGGAGGGGGCAACGGCACGAGGGTGCAGCCTGCATACAGCAACTCAAGCACACCTACCTAGTTAGAGCTCCTAAATGCCCATAAGCTCCACTTTTGCTTCCACAAAAATGTTGGGTTCCTTCAGTGAATAGTTCAGATACACAATTTAGTCATGTCCAATTCCACCCACTAGCTTCCGAACTGGGAAGGTTGAGGCCAGCATCTGCCTGTTTTCTATTTTTAACAATGTAAAAGAACCACCTTTGGTTTTCTGAAGAACCAAGCTGCAGATTTAGGAGTGTGAAGGTTGAATATAAAGGTTGTACACAAATTTGAGGGTTCTTTCAAGGGTTCCACACCAAGCAACGCTAAAACCTGTCACCGGACAGCTCAACACTGCCAGTTTGCCAGCAAACAGATGCCCACACTGGCTAGCATCGTGCTGAGTGACTGGGGATAGGGAGGCTATCCTACTTTGGTACCTGCTAGAGATGAAGCGATCAGTGATTCTGGAGCCAATACCAATTGGACAATCATTGTTTCTGATCAAGGGTGGGTCTGGGCACCACGTTCACCTTTCCTAGGCATTATTTGGTAAGGCAGGGCTTCTGTAATGCCCCCTGCATTGTCCTTCAAGAGGAAATGTACTTTACTTTTTGGGATAAACCAACTCTAAAGACCAGCTACGAGAGCCGTGAATTCCTGTGTGGAACTCCACTGTGGAGTGGAAACACAACTAAAATGGGCTGCTTATCTAGAACTGAAAAACTCCTTCAGTTTGGACACTGTTGCTGCTGCACTTCTGGTGGTGGTTAAATGTGGACTGCGCTGTTTTGTGAGGTTATTGGTGGTTGCTTGCTCTGCTGTGTTCTGGTACTCATTGTACTGGGCTGAGTGATCTGAGTACTCTGGAGTGGTTTCTTCATTTAAACAAGACAAGACAAACAGACTTACCATTTGTAATGGACACAGATGTAATTTGGCCTCCAATCCGTGCAGTAAACACACATACACACCAGTGAAACACACACAGTGGACAGTAGTGGAAAGCCCAGATATCGAACCCACAACCCTGTCATTAATAGCCCAGAGCTCTAACTGCTGAGCCACCACTGCCCCCTAGTGACATATGAGCCTCATACAGAATTACTGTAGTCATTATCTTACAAATATGATCTGATCGGCTCTTAGGATTGGGTAATTCGAGAAATATCGGGCAATAGCATATTTTGAATGGAACTCGTTCGATACTAATACATAGTCGATTCATATTTTCAGCTCTAGTAAGCCAACCCACCCACCTACCTACCAACCCAGCAAGGCCAGTTTTGCTCTCTTGAGCTCCTTGGACGAATGGCTGTTGGGATTACTGGGGATCAAACTCCCATTCTCCTGAAGACCAGGCCAAAGCTTACATGCTGAAGAACCTTCTAAACTGTAAAAAACATGGAAGAGCCCTTTATATTATCTTCCTCACACTCATAAATCTCCAGCATGGTTCTTTAGGGAACTAATTATGGTTCTACTACATTGTTCGGAATTTAGGGTACTGTACACTTTCTTTTATTGAGATACAAACAATGTTAATGTAACTTTAGAAGGTATAACATGGTTCCTAAGGTCCAACAGTGCCCCCTACATTAACACCTCACTACATTCATCCTCTTTCCAAGAGGAAAGGGCAATGGTCAGCAACAGTAAGCTGAAATGTGATAAATAAGTCAATAGAAATACAGTCACTAAAGATTCTCTCACTTGTGGTACATGCGGTTTGTGGACTCGTAGTCAGGGTTGATGGGGTCTTCATAGCCGATCTCTGCTGCTCTGCTTCTCTCCTGGTCCATATAAGCCCCCCTCACCAGCTTAGCCCCAAAACACCAGCCTTCTCTCCTCGACAGTTCTACATCCATACACACATTGTCATAGGCCTCCTGTGAGGAGAGAAAGCCAACCTCAGGTTACAAATATCTGCGTATTTACATTTATCAATTAATAAAACATAAAAATGACATACACTTTTTGGTATGACAGAGCTATTCAGCTGTGGAATGACATACCACATATAGAATAACTACATACCTATGATATTATAATAGTTAAATAGGCATAATATTGCTACGATATGCGCTATGATAATGTAATAATATGACTCTAATATTTAATAATATATTGTATATATTACTATACTGTGATAACTATTTAATAACTGAGACTGCAGGATGCAATTCCTAGCTTTCTGACTGTTGCTGCTGGACATCTGGTGGTGGTTCGGTGTGGTCTGCACGGTTTGTGTAGCTAGTGGTGTTTGTTAGATCTGCTTTCCTCTGATACTCAGTGTACTGGGCTGAGTGAACACGGTTTTAGTAAGCTGCTACAGTCGCACGCTAGCGCCACAGTTCCATCTAGCCATTGTTTAAGCAACAAACTGCAGCGTATTGTGACAGAGAAGCCTCATTGAGAACACATGAATATGATTTGATCGGCTCTTAGGATTGGCTAGTTGGAGAAATATCAGCCAATCGTGTATTCTGACTGAAAATCGGTCAATACAATACATAGCCGATCCATAGAACCCACCAACCAACCCAGCAAGTGTATAGTGTGTGTGTATATATATATATATATATATATATATATATATATATACACACACACACACTCACACATTCTCCACATCAATAGAATTCCTCAAGCAAGTCTGCTAAGGCTTTGGTGGTTTTAGAAGAAGCCCTGGAGAGTGATCGTTGCAGTCGCCTAAGACTTGAACCCCACAGAAAATCTTTGGTGGGGTTTGAAGAGGGTGGATGCAGCTGCAAACCCAAGAATATTAATGAATTGGAAGCCACTGCCCACGAGGAATAAGATTTCAACTGCCCATAAGAGCTAAGATTTCTCAGGAATGATGCCAGAGTCTAGCTGTGGATCATGTTTGTAGCAAGTCGGAACAGCAGAAGGGTTCTCTAGGAAGTTCTAAAGAGGCTTGCCGTGAAGTAGTTTGGAGAAAGCACTTGTTCTATTAGTGGTGTCAAGATTTTTAAATTGGCCTTGTTTGATTGGTTTCTCTTTTTCTTCTTAAGAATTGATCATATTTTCCTCCCATTTTCTCCCACCAATTACCCATTGCACACCATCGCCCCATAACTAGTAAAGGCGGACTAGCACATGCCCCCTCCGACGCGTGCACAGTCAAGCCGATTATTTTTCGAACCAATGCGCCTGGAGGGAAGCAGACAACGGTGACAGCCAACACCGCAGCGAGGCGATGTGGGGGGAGAGCGCCATCTACCCACCCAGAAAAGAGCAAGGCCTTGTGCTCTCTCTTGTCGTCAGCTGCCGATGGCTTGCAGCACGACCAAGATTCGACCAGGATTGGTTTATTGCAAATGGCTGAAAGTTTGTAAATTTTGCAATGGAGGTTAAATAATTTTAATTTAACTGTATGATATTGCATCACCCAGCTATTCTAGACTCTTCATATGTAGTGTAGACTGGCTCTGATATTACATGATATGGAATCTGATCCATATTGAGCTCAGGAGAATATTCCACGAATGTCTCCGCCTTATCATTTTCTATCCTAAATAATATTTAAATATAATAATATAATAATATTGAAAATAATATTGTGTGCATAATGTGTGTGTATCTCTCACCTTGAGGTAGCACTGGTAGGTGTTGAAGATGACTGGTTTGCCTGTGTTAAAAATTCTCTGCATCTCCAGCGTCAGTCGGCTGATGGCAGGTTGGAAGTACGTCTGTTCTGCATCCACCATCAGCCTCACACCGCTCTCCGCCGCGTACTGCACGGAGCACATACACACATAATACATGACTCACTGCAGGCTACACAGCACGACTGATTCATTCTCAATATTACAGTTTCTGTGGAGTCGGTGAAACATGACAGGTTGTAAGCAATGTGATGATAACCAGAATTCGGCAGGATGTTAGCTCTGCGGGTGGTAACGAAGGTCAAGCTGGTCAACAAATAAAAAAACGTCAAATTTTCCTGCAGAATCAGGTCAGGGTTTTTTTAACAAGAACTCTCAGTGCTGACTCCTAAATGTCCCAAATGGATCACCAGGAGGTCTCACATCATTACTATTACAAAATAAAGGTGCTTCAGAAGGTTCTTTGACCACTTTTGGTTCCCACAATAAAGATGTGGGAGTGTAAGGAACATCGTAAAGGTCTAAAAGAAGCTTCATACGATGCAAAGTTTTTTTTTTATTTATCAGTTAAAAGCTTATTTGTTGCAAGACCTCTATGGTAGAGGTCTTCAAATCTGGACCTGGAGTCTAGTTTCCAGCCCTAGCATCACTCAATTACATTCACTGTTCCCTTAACATCCAGCAAGAACACCATCTAGGACTGAATACTGGTCCAGATCTGAAGCATTTGAAGCATTCAAAGCATTTTAGGGGTAACCTATTAAGAACGTCTCCATCAATACAGCTCTAAATTTGGCATTTTACAGTTCTTGGATGAAGAACCAGCATAGTTTCAGCCATTTCAGATGGTTAGAGTCCTGGTCTCTGCCACTTAGCAAGCCATGTTGACTTCCTCAGGTCAGGAGATGAAAATGGCCGTAGTTTTTTGTTGTTTTCTGACAGAAGGTGGACTAAACACTAGGCTGGGTTCAATTGCGAGAACCTTTTTTTTTAAAGGTCTAACGTTTTTCTAGCATAACTTAAATAATCATTTGAAGCACTTATATGTGGCCTATTCAGAACTTCTCCATCTCCATTATAGCTGGTTTTGGTTTGACCTGTGGGAGTGTGAGGAACATCGTAAAGGTCTAAAAGAAGCTTCATATAATGCAAAGGTTTTTTTTTTTTTTAATCAGTTTAAAGCTTATTCTTTGCAAGACCTCTATGGTAGAGGTCTTCAAATCTGGACATGGAGTCCAGTTTCCAGCCCTGGCATCACTCAATTACATTCACTGTTCCCTTAATGTCCAGCAAGAACACAATCTAGGACTGGATACAGGATTTAAGGTCCAGGTAAAGTATTTGAAGCATTCGAAGCATTTTAGGGGTAACTTACAGCTTTGAATTTGCCATTTTACAGCTCCTGGATGAAGAACCAGCATAATTTCAGCCATTTCAGATGCTTTGCTGGTTTACTACACGGTTTAGGCGCGTTATGTTTAAGTGTTGGTTTCTTCTCAGAGTCCTGGTCTCTGGCACTTAGCAAGCCATGCTGACCTCCTTAGGTCAGAAGATGAAAATGGCCGTAGTTTTTTGTTGTTTTCTGACAGAAGGTGGACTAAACACTAGGTTGGGTTCAACTGCGAGAACCTTTTAGAAGGTCTAACGTAGCTCTTTTATAGCATCACTTGAAGAACCATTAGAAGCACTTCTAGTCTATTCAGAACTTCTCCATCTCCATTATAGTTGGTTTTGGTTTTAACTTTTTTTGTTTTTTGATGTTTTTTTGTTTCAGTTTTTGGATGAAGAGTCAAGATCATTTCGGCCCACCATGAACGATTTAATGGTCTACTACACGGTTGAGGAGCAATACGCTAAATTAAAAAATTCAGCACAAGCCCTTCAATCCCTTCAAATTCAAATCTTCTTCACTTCCCAAGAACTAAGCTCAGCAGCATGGGTGACCAGGCCTCCTGCTCTGTCGACCCTCGTCTATGGAATGCCCTCCCTGACCATCTGAGGACACCACAGACGATTTCTCAAAACTGGACTCAAAACATTTCTCTTCAGCAGAACGTATGACTTTTTAAGAACCTGTTGATTGTTGCAATTTTTAATTGTAGTGATTTTGTCTTTTATGGTGATGCTTTTAAGTTGTAGCACTTTGAGATTTGTCATAATTAAATTTATTATTATTATTATTATTAGTGTCGGTTTCCTCTTAGAGCAAACCTGCTCCTGTATTCTGCTTCCAAGTCCTGATTTCTGCTACCAGGCAATACCTACTGACTTCCTTAAGTTGTTTTTGTTTTTCCGACAGAAGGTGGACTACAGATCTTTGCACGTCTTAAGGAACTTTATCTGATGTAAAAGTGGTTCTTCTACAGGATCACTCAAAGAACAGTATATTCAATGTAACATTTTATATGTAACCTATTCAGAACTTCTCCATCTTCATAATAGTCGGTTTTGGCTTGAAATTGAACAGTTTTTGAATGAAGAACCAAGATAATTTCAGCCTAATTGGATTACTTTCATTTCTTAAACTCCTCAGAACTGCTGGTGGTTCCTGGCTATTAACAACTCAGTTTGCCAGTTTGCACTGCTTTGCCTGTAGATACCGATTGGGGTGTGCTAAACGTCAGGGAGCATAAAGGGTTAATGATTTTCTACATGGTTCAGGAACATTATACTGTAAAAAAAAAAAAAAGAGAGAGAGATCTTAGAAAGTGTAACCCTGTGAATTCAAGTCTAAACATCTGATATTTCTCATTTCTACGCTGCCGTGTAAATATGATTACAATATGTAAAGAGGCCATCCAGCCCGACCTGCTGGAAGATTGCCCGCTGAGGTCCCCTCTACCTGCGTCAGACCAGCTGCCACCTACCAGTCCGACCATCAGCCCCCCCACCCACCACCACCCATACCAGACCAGCGGCACACCCTCCTACCACTGCTACCTGTTTAGTGACCATGTTAAAACCTAAATGGACTCTTAACTATCTGCCACTATTAATATCACCACTATTAACTATCTACACCATGATTAATATATTATGATTATGATCAGAGCAGTTCAACAGAATAGATGGCTTGGTAACTTTTATCAATAATTAATAAATAGTTGTGATCAGAGGAGGTGGGTTGGGTCCCCCTTGTGAGTCTTTGTTCCCCCCAAGGTTTCTTCCTCCAGCTCTGAGGGAGTTTTTCCTTGCCACTGTCACTGTTGGTTTGCTCAATGGGGGCGTTTGACCCTTCATGTCTTCTTACATTATTTCTTTTTTTTCCTGTCATTTACTTATTACTAATTATGTAAAGCTGCTTTGTGACAAAAAAAGTTACAAGAAAAATAATACAAATAAATAAATACAAATAAATTTGACTTGACTTGACAAATATCCAAAATATAAGATTATTCAATTTGTTATTAACTTATTTGCAAGTAATTTTTTTCTATTGAAAGCTTCTTATTCCACTGGCAGATCACTTTATTTCTTGACTAAACCTAAACCTAACCTTATCCTTCCTTATTTAGGGTTAGGTTTAGTTTAGTTTAGTTAGATTTAAGGTTTAGGATAAGGATTCAGGTTAGGATTAGGATTTAGGGTGAATTCAAGGCATCAATAATGGACCAATGGACCAATGGATCCAAGTATATAAGTGATAGCAAGCTAATATACATATATATCTTATTTCTTAAATTATGTGAAATTATCTGCCAATAGAATAAGACACTTTAGTAAAAATAAGGTAATATAAGTTAAAATAATGAATAATGTAATTCAAATTGTAATATTACAAACAATATTCTCAGACTTTAAATATACATATGAATACTACATTTGAGTGTCGGTTTCGTCTCAGAGCAAGTCCTGATTTCTGCTACCGGGCAAATCGTGTAGACTTTCTTAAGTCAGGAGATAAAAATGGCCTTCGCTCAGAAGCTGGACTAAGCGCAAGGTTAGGGTCAATTCCATTTCAGCTCATTAAAGTTCAGTTTCAGGTCAGCAAGTTCAGCAAAAGACCCAGACGCTGGTCTGGCAACATGCTCATACATTTGTAAGCCATTTTTTATTTATTATTTTTTATTTCGCCTTGTAAACTGAATTTACCGGTTGACCTCCAACCTTGTCCAGAGAAACCACACCGTAATGCTGTATGGACAGAGGCAGACGGCTGACTTCCGCTGACCTTGTTAGGGCCCATAAAGTGCACTCTGACCCTGAGCCTTCATGCCGTTCTGAACTCAATGCACTTTTCCGGCATAAAAGCAACGTCAGAGGCGCCATGTAATAGCTGAAGGATGAAGTTCTGCCCTTCCGTTCCATTTCTTCCCCTGCATACAGCTGTCAGACCATGACCTGCTGACCCATAGAATGGGCATAACGCAGGATGGTGATGAGCGGAACGTGAATGACCAGCGTACAGGCTGTGATGAATCATAAAAAAGATTTATTTCCTGTTGCAAACGTGCAAGATGACCACTATAATAAAGACATATACTTTATGGAAAAAAGTATTGGGACAGCTGCTCATTCATTGGTTAAAAAAATATATATATATATTATATATATATCCATCTTGTGTTGGAGTAACTGTCCCTACTGTACAGGAAAGGTGTTCTACTAGATGTTGGAGCACCCCACCTCATCCCCCAAAAGTACTGGATGGAGCATCATTCCAGAGAATGCGGTTAGTTCCACCGCTCCATAGCTCAATGCTGGGGGCTTTATACCCCTCCAGGCCACGCCTGGCATTAAGCAGCATGGTGCCGATAGGTTCATGATGTTCATCTGCTCCAGAGAGTCCTCCAGACAGTACTTCTCTACAGGGACTAAACAAGCCATGTGTTTGTGTGTGCGCACTTGCACATCTATGTCAACAGCGGGTGCAACTTAAAGTAGCGCGATGCCTTTATTAGAAGGGGTGTCCACAAACTTTTGGATACTTAGTGTCTCTTCATGTCCCTCAACAAAACTAACTGAATCTCATTAAGGCCTTAAACAGATGAAGGCTCGTAACTCTCTGCCTTCAGGCTCACCTTAGCCAGCGCATCCAGTCTCTGCAGTATCC
Organism: Salminus brasiliensis; assembly: GCF_030463535.1. Lineage (NCBI taxonomy): Eukaryota > Metazoa > Chordata > Actinopteri > Characiformes > Bryconidae > Salminus > Salminus brasiliensis. The sequence continues at coordinate 5,148,447 of NC_132897.1, forward strand.
TCGTCATCTGCTTCTCCTCCTCCTCTGTGAATTTCCTCAGAAGAGGCTCCAGACGCCCTGTCTGTTCAATCAGGAAGAAGGAAGTCTGCTATATAAGGGGTCATCATCTGGGAGACTATGCGTTTGCTATGTAAAAACATGTTTTTAAGAACAGTCTGTTTGTGCTTGTAGGGTTATGTAATGCGAAAGCTATGTAGGTCAGGCCATTCAAACTTGAATACTTTACAGAGCCTCATTTGAATGCAAGTTATAGTTATACTTCATATTTCAGTTAAACAAACCCTGGATGTTCAAGAATAGTGTTCTTATTTCCCCAAAAGTCTGAACTCACTCAGGATTCCCAAAATGGTCCTGCATAAATTTTCATCAGTAATGGAAGAAAGATCTTCCTCTGTTGGCATTAAGAACATATCTGCCAAGTTCTTCCACCTTCTTATATGCACATCTGCTCATTCATGCAAGTATCTAATCAGCCAATCATGTGGCAGCAGCGCAATGCATCAAATCATGCAGATTCAGGCCAAAAGCTTCAGATAATGTACACATCAAATCAACCATCAGAATGGGAAAAAATGGGATCTCAGCAGGGCCGGCCCAGGCCTTTATGAGGCCCTAAGCAGATTTTCAATTTGGGGCCCCCTATACCATCACCTCAGCAACATATGCTTTAGCATTTCATAGACAGAGAGAGATATTGTGCAATACGCTGCAGCACCCGGGCCTTTATCGACCACCCAAGCGGCGCATATCTGCAGTCGCCCAACAGTGGCAGCAGCCAACAGCAGAAATTGATTAACCTAGTATTGGTGTGCCGACTATGAAAGTAAATGAACATAAAAATTGATTTTACCTGTGTAATACCATTTCGTTTTATTATTTAATGTCATTTAAAAAAAATGTATTTTTTATCATGATATCTTGATGCTCTTGGGGGCCCCCCCTTGGTCGCTTTGGGGCCCTAAGCGGCCATGGAATTAGAGTATGCCTTAAGCCGGCTCTGGATCTCCGCCAACTGAAAATTTGATGGTCAAAAGAGGACGACTTGAGCTGGTTGGAACCAAAAGAAAAGCATCTTAGCCTGCACCACACCCAACCTTGAGGAGGATGGACGGGCTACAACAGCAGAAGACCCTCATCAGGTTCCATTTCGGTCAGCCAAGAACAGAAAGCTGAGGCTGCAACGGCTCAGAACAGGCTCACCAACACTGGACAGCTGAAGACTGGAGAAACGTAGCCTGGGCTGATGAATCTGGATTTCTGCTGAGGCTCAGTACAGATGGCAAGGTCAGAATTTGGTCTAACAGCTTCCAGAATCTATGGATCCAACCTGCCTTGTGTCAGCCGTCCGGGCCGGTGGAGGTGGTGGTGTAATGGCGTGAGGTTAGTTAATACCAATCAATCATCGCTTGAAGTCCACAGCCTATTTGAGTTCAGTTAGCAGCCAAAACAAGGCTTTGAATTCTAACTCTCCGGTCCGCCTTAAATAGTGCAGCTGTTGTAGTGGAACTGCTGCATCACTTAAGGTGGAATGGAAAGTTCCAGTAAGAGATCAACCTCAGCCTTGTTTCGCAATGTCACTGCACTTATTGGTTCAAATAGAGCTCTTTTTTGTTCTGTATACTGGAATGAGCTCACAAATGAGGCGGCAGCTGTTAAAGGTGCATAGATGACACCAGGGGGCGTTCCGCTGCTGCAAAAAAACAATGATTGGAAGTGGATCGGGCTTTAAATGCTGATTTAAAATTAAAAATGGATCAGATGGATCACATCCCTAATCATTATTGATGTTCTATAGATATGCAGTACTGTGCAAAGGGTTCTAAGCACCTTATGTAAGACCATGGAACCGATGTAGGTGAACATGAATCCAGTAAAAAGGAGAAACAAGAGCTTCTCATTCTGAAGAAAGAAAGTAGTGAGATCCTGTCTGTGAGCTAGTCTGAAGAACAGAGCTCGGTTCCTCCAGGTTTCTCCTGGACGCCCCCCAGTCCAGCCAGCACAGCGTGGAGGCTGTGTTCAACTCCATCAGCAGCAGCAGCAGCAGCAGCAGCTCACCTGATTTACCATCATTAAGCCCTGATTTACCACCAAACCAGGTGTTGATCTGAGGAGAACTCTAAATAATACTAGACTCCATGAGAGAGGAGAACTTTGGAGATGTTCTAATGAACACAGTGATGGGGAACCACCTCGACTTAGGAATGTTATTAGGGTTTATTGTAATATTAGTATTTTACTAAGCTAATATACTCCATTAAATGCCCATTCTAATTTCCACTGGTGCCTAAAACTTTTTTTTGCACACTGCTTCTGTATAGCTCTGCTCACTGTTCTGACCACACCTACCCTTTTACATATTTATTTTTGTATTGTTTATATTGTGAGAAAATAATCTGGCAAATAACCAAGTATCCCCATTAAACAGGTAGTGAAATTAGTTTGGATGTTTGAAGTGTGCACTTGGCTCCGAAAGCACACATTTTCTTACTTACAATCTGACTCTAATTGGCTGACAGAAAGAGGCTTCCGGTGATTCGATAAAGCAGCAATTAGCTCTGAACATATGCACCCAGTTCAGTGTTTTGGATCAGAGTCATCCAGTAAACAACTTGGCTGCTCTGTAAGGCAAAACTGGAGGCCCGCCTTATCAATCTAATTACTTAAAACGACTAATAACTGCCAGAGAGCGTTTGCTGTATTTCTGGAGGCAATTAGATCCCACAACAAAATCGACCAGCCTCTTCATTTCTGACTCACTTAAGACATCAGTTTCTAGCCCCCTCCATACCTGCAGGTTCGGCACCAGCAGAAGATCAGGTACCTTCGTCCTGTCGTCAATCAGACTGTTCCAGTCCAAAATGTCGATGGTGCTGATGTGAGCAAAAAAAACACAGATTCATCTTAACTGTTATCTTTGCATCGTTATGTTTCTTGACTTTTTATATCTTATACATGTTTTAGTTTGTCAATTTTTTCTTAGGAGTATAAGGACGTCTCCTCCAAAACATGCAACAAGCCACTATCTCTTTTAGCCAGGCAGCCAAAACACGCTCAGTGGAAAGCACCGGGTGCCCAGCTCCACAACACCAGCTCCACAACACCAGCTAACGGACGTTTTTAATTTTACTATCAATTAATTGTACTTTTCATTCAATTTTTTCACTTTGAACCACACAAAGAGACAGCCAACAGGCTCGGAGACACGCCCAGACACACAGAGTGTCCACCATAGTTAGGATGTTGTGGCTGGGGTGACAACGCCTAAGTTGTAGGACCGTTTGCAGTGTGTGTGTGTGTGTGTGTGTGTGTGTGTGTGTGTGTGTGTGTGTGAGGGTGGAAATACCTCTAAAACCATGCAGCTACAGTATATAAATGTACATTAATACACACACATTTACTCATTTAGCAACAGACCAATAAATAGCCTCTATGACCAAATAATCTCCTTTAAGTTCAACCTACAAGAACATATATAAAATGTGGTCACCCTAACATTTGGCTATATATCAGAAATGACATTATAGTATGATATAATATGATATGATATTACTACATAGTCGCCTATTCAATAGGTACCAACCATACCTTAAATTAGAGTGCTACCAATATATTAGCATTATTAATAATAATCATAATATTGACATATTGTATAACATACAATTATAACAATAATTATATTGTTACAAAACAACACTACAACAAATATTCTTATTTTGTTTTAGAAACAAATTTATACCTAGGTGGCAACTTCAGTCATTTATACGTTTATGTCATTTCAGACATATCATAAACCTTTGAACTTTCTTTGAAAATAATGGTAAAAAAGTACTCCGTCTGTTCAAGCTTCAAAATCAATCAATTTAGGAAGGTATATCCACTTAAATAAAAACATAAAAACAATCAAACAAACAAACATATATAAATATTTTTTTATAATAATATATTTCTATTTAATATTTCTTTTGTCCAAATGTTTTACATGTAAATATTTTTTGTGCATAAATTACTGCATATTCAAGTAATGATATATAATTAATATATAAATGATTAATATATAAATAATATATTAATATATAAAAGCTTTTTACAGTGTATCAAAGACGGTCATTCACACCTTCAGTTAGCTGTATCCAATTTTTTGCCCGGTTTTGCAACAGTGTGCAACTGTTTCAGTTTGATTAAAGAAACCAGCCAAGCCGTATAAATGAATAAGCTGAATTACCTACAAAAACCTCTTCATTTCATCACACCTGAAACTTTGAAATTAGCTCAATGATTATTCTCACTTTAGGTGGACCTGTAAGTGGTACAACTTTCCCTGAGCTCATTTAAAAGTTTCAGATGTGATAATTTGAGGACACCGTTCGGCCTGACCCTCTTTCTGTAGTGTAATAACAGAGATTTCAGATTTGGAGAGCAGCTCTCACCCTGATGAGCACAGCTTCTCACTTGTGAACCAGTCATGAATGTCGCCTCCGGCTCCCAGCTTTGTCAGGAATGCCTGGAAGAGAGAAAACATGCCTCAGCTGATACCACAACACACTTGGAGGGGTTTACAGAAGGTACTAAGTGCTGCTTTGCATTTTAATTGTCGCAGTCTTGGTCAAATTAGGTTGCTGCAACTGTTTGACGGTCTGTTTGCAGTAAAGCTCTACTGGCACTGACCTTAAATTCAACAAATTAAACGGTGTAAACGAAGTAGCAGAAACGACTGGCCCAAAACAAAGACAGCGGGGTGAGCCCTCAGCCTTGGCCCGTACAGAAGTACAGTCTGGTACCTCCACAATCAACTGTGGCAACAAGAGCTACCTGTAGGTCCCGTGAAGACATTTTAGCATTACTGGAGACTTCTTTACCCATCTTGAGGTCTGCTCTTGGGCTGACCTTGCTAGGCCGGCCTGACCTGGCCATGTTGGCAGTTGTTTTGGGCGGTGTCTATTGCACTGCCACTATGGCCTGATGGTCATGAGTTCGAATCCCTAATACTCCAACAAGAGCAGGACAAACTCTTTTTTAACACCCTAGATTTCTGAAGAAACCATGAACGAGCAGGTGTCCCAATACTTTTGTCCAAATCTTTTACCATGGAAATATTTTTTACTGCATGAATTCCTGTATATTTAATTCATATGTAATGATGTATTTGAACAGTATAGCTAACTGAATGCAATTACAGCCATTACATTTCCAAGGATTCAACTTTTATCATGCTAAATAGGGAGTGCGAGTTGTCAGACGGCAGGAAGTCTGAGGTGTCAGAAGGGCTGCGGTGAAACTTTTCTGAACCTGAATGCCCCAAAACTCAGTCAGCACCCCTTATTCCCACCCCATGACTGATCCAGAGACACCGCCACTCCAAAATGAAGCCCTAAAGCATCTCTTTACTGATGGGATGACTGTCATAAAGCACGTTCACACAAGTTGGAGATGTCTCCAAACCTGGTGTCTGGAGAACTACAGTATCTCCGTGCAGAATTGATCAGCAACTTCTGACACAGCTAACAAGGTGTTCCGGTGTTCCTGAAGACCCTGATTAGCTGGAGGACTTTAGAACGGCATAAATACTTTTCAACAACTGTCAGTTTGCAGCCGCTACGGTGCCAAAGACAGGCTCCCACAGAGTCAGTCGATCAGTGAGTTCTATCTTCTGACCTGATTCTACTGGCAACCCTGAGGGCCAGCTAGAACGACACCACATCAGGTTTTATTCGGCATGAAATCACACTGGAGTGTGAGATTTCTTCCCCTTCTGTATCAAAATGGATGATGCTGGGGCTTATCTTCTGGACTATTAGGGTTAGAGCTGAACTGCAGAAGGATAACCCTCCCGAAGTAGCTTAAGGCGTTTATCTGCTGTAGTAGATCTGAATCTGCAGAGGCAGTGTACCAAGATCTACAGAGGTTTATCTGTACTGGTCCATCTGGATCTGCAGAGGTTTATCTCTACTGGTCCATCTGGATCTGCAGAGGTTTATCTCTACTGGTCCATCTGGATCTGCAGAGGTTTATCTGTACTGGTCCATCTGGATCTGCAGAGGTTTATCTGTACTGGTCCGCCTGGATCTGCAGAGGTTTATCTGTACTGGTCCATCTGGATCTGCAAAGGTTTATCTGTACTGGTCCGCCTGGATCTGCAGAGGTCTATCTGTTCTGGTCCATCTGGATCTGCAGAGGTTTATCTGTTCTGGTCCGCCTGGATCTACAGAGGTTTAACTGTACCGGTCCGCCTGGATCTACAGAGGTTTAACTGTACCGGTCCGCCTGGATCTACAGAGGTTTATCTTTACTCGTCCATCTGGAACCACAGAGGTTTATCCTACTGGTCCGTCTGGATCTACAGAGGTTTGTCTGTACCGGTCCGTCTGGATCTACAGAGGTTTATCTGTACCGGTCCGTCTGGATCTGCAGAAGTTTATTTTTACTGGTCTGCCTGGATCTACAGAGGTTTATCCTACTGGTCCGTCTGGATCTACAGAGGTTTGTCTGTACCGGTCCGTCTGGATCTACAGAGGTTTATCTGTACCGGTCCGTCTGGATCTGCAGAAGTTTATTTTTACTGGTCTGCCTGGATCTACAGAGGTTTATCTGTACTGGTCCGTCTGGATCTGCAGAGGTTTAGCTGTACCGGTCCGCCTGGATCTACAGAGGTTTATCTGTACTGGTCCGTCTGGATCTACAGATCTTTATCTGTACCGGTCCGCCTGGATCTACAGAGGTTTAGCTGTACCGGTCCGCCTGGATCTACAGAGGTTTAGCTGTACCGGTCCGCCTGGATCTACAGAGGTTTAGCTGTACCGGTCCGCCTGGATATAGAGAGGTTTGTCTGTACCGGTCTGTCTGGATCTACAGATCTTTATCTGTACTGGTCCGTCTGGATCTACAGATCTTTATCTGTACCGGTCCGTCTGGATCTACAGAGGTTTAGCTGTACCGGTCCGCCTGGATCTACAGAGGTTTAGCTGTACCGGTCCGCCTGGATATAGAGAGGTTTGTCTGTACTGGTCTATCTGGATCTGGAGGCTTATCTGCTCAAATATCTCAACAGTTGTAATTTTTCTACAGTACATCCGGATCTGAGAATGTAAAGATGAATATACACGGTTTTCTCTCCTCTGGATGGTCTGAATCTGCCGAGGGTTTATCCGCAGTATGTGCTCTGACCTCAATTCGACCCCTTCCTCTACCTGCAGCTGCTCCAGGTCCAGCTTCTGCTCCAACACCTCTTGGCCATATTTACCCTGCTTGGCTGCCAGGAAACTAAAAAAGCATCTCCATTTCATAAGCACTTCAGAAAACTGCACCTACGGAGAGGTGGAAAAAAGAAATGACAAGCTGTGACTAGGGCGCAGCGCTCGGGATGCTGCAGCAAAACTGTTCTCAGAACATCTGAACCCTTTCTGAACCTCATCCACATGCTTACTAGGAACTGCGGACGTCCCAGTGCAGTCATCTTAATGGCGGTGAAACCATCTTCAGAACTTCCACCTAAATGAAGACAGGACAAGACAACCGTATTCACCATTAGTGCTGGACACAGATGGAATTTGGCATCTGTGCAGTAAACACACACCAGCACATTAGTGAGCAAACACACACAGTGACAGTGAGCGGAGCGGTGGGCAGCCATTGAAGGGGTCTTCGCTCTCACAAAAATGTGGTTCTTTATGGAACCAGAAAAAAGTTTTTCTATGGTTTTGCTCAAAGAATCTAGTAGAAAGGCTTCTTCTCTGGACAACAGAGTCGGTTACTCCAACAAATACAGGATATACCCTTTTTATACCCTTGATTTTGTGAGAAACGGTGAATGAGCAGGTGTCCAAATACTTTTTTTTTTTTAAGGGTGGAGTTGATAACAATATTAGCACCATGTTACATCATTAAAAGAAGAACAGCTATTAATATGATAAAGAATTTGGATAAGAAGTCAGGTTAAAGCTAATAGCACTGTTCCCACCTGATGCTTTGATGCACTTCATGAAAGTCTCCATGTGCTGGTCACATCTGACCTCATCAGTGTAGAAATATGTGCTGGTCACATCATCCTGGTGATCGGCGAATTGCTGACTGGGCTTGAACTCCTTGTGACTATGAATCGCTCCTAAAGAAGCACAACAAACCTAAGCAATCTCTGCCTTCCAACTGCAACCTTAGATGGTAAAGTCACAGAAATACTTAAATTACTGTTCATACTCACCAGAACTCCCTTTTTCTGGCATCAACACGTCCGCTCTGATTAAGAAGGGGGGAAAAAAAGAGAGAGGGATGGCTGAAGTGATGCTCAGTTCAATTCAATTCTATACTTGAACAGCCAAACACAATGAGCTCCCAGGACAAGAAGTGGTGGTAGTAAGTTCAGGCTCCTGCAGATGGCGCTGAACAAGGACGGGGTTCGTAAATTGAGAAGAGGTGGTACAGTGCAGTGAGTGTCTGGTTGGATGTGTGGAAAATGGGCTGCAAAGCAGGTGCTAATGATTGGATAAAGGAGTGACTGCATTTGGGCATGGCCAAAGGCCCTAGTGTGAAGGAAGTAGCTGCAGGTGTATGGAAGCTTACGGTCATACGGGTCTACCAGCAGTGGCAGAAACCCCTACTACTGCACATTTTCCTTGGATTCACATATTTACTGACTCAACACAGACCAGCAAGGGCAGCAGATCAGACAGATATATTCTACCAATAAAACAGAAGAACAGGACTTTCCAGAGCACAAAAACATGAACCTCCTGGCACCATGCCTAATGCCAGGTGTGGGCTAGAGGGGTATAAAGCCCCCCCATTATTAAGCTGAGGAGCAGTGGAACTGTGCTTTCTTGACTGGTGATGGTGCTTCATCCAATACTTCTGGGATGAGTTGAGGAGTTGGAGATGATGAGGTGAGGTAGTGATCATCCTGACAACATTCTGACCTCACTAATGCTCTTGTCGACAAATGCAATCAAATCCTCACGGCAATGCTTCTCCAAAATCTAGTAGAAAACCTTCTTCCCTGGACAGTAGAGACACAGTTACTCCAACAAAAGCTGGATAAACTCTTTTTAATAGCCTTGATTTCAGAAGAAACAATAAATGAGCAGGTGTCCCAATACTTTTGTCCTTATTGTGTAGGTATGTAGAGCTTTAAACAGATACAGAATGTGGCGTTGGGCTGCAACTCTACAAAACACACAACACTATAACGACTATTAATACTACTAGTACTAAACAGAGCTGGGCAATATGACGATATTTTATCGTATTGTGCTAAATTTTGTTATTGTAATAATAATATGATTTCTAAGCGTATGGAGGAGACTGTTAGTGCTTATTAAACACTGATCAGCTGCAGGTTTCATTACTAACAGTGTAATTAGACTGGTTTAATTAGATGAAGAGCAGCAGATGTTGAGTGAAAATCACTGTACTCAGTACAGGAGAGGATCTGAACAGTAGTTTTTAAGAAACTGACGCTACTAATTTTTATGGGGTGATTACGTGTATAGTGATAAATATATTTAAACATTGTGATTTTGAAATTTTACCATATCTCCCAGCCCTAGGACTAAATACTATAGTATTTTTTACACTGTTCAGTCAGTCCTGCACCGGTGTATTGCATGCTGAGAGGGCCTTATATTAAGCTTTCTTTCTAGTATCATTGTAATATCAGATATTGTCAATATCTCGATAAGCCTTATTGTGACATCACAAAAGTAATAATAACAACAACTTCCCAGAACATCACAGAACTTTCTCTGATCAACACCAAGGAACCAAACTTGGCTTTGATGTTCATAATAGCCATTAAGCATTAACTCCAGTGGGGGGTTGCGGGGGCTTTGAACACATAATAGGTACTTCTAGCAATTTAAATCCTACTGCGCTAAACTCCGACTACTTCCAGTCCATTTGTATTCCACAGAGACGGACAGGCGACACCAGTGTTACACATATCCGAGCTAATGGGCTTCCAGCCAAACTCAAATGGATAATCCGAAGCCCATACTGCACTTTCACTTCCACTCACCGCTCACAGTTCTGACACGCTCCGAGGGTGAACGGTAACGTCGAAAATATTAAGAGCTCAGCTCTCGTAAGGCAGCCGCTAGCACACGGACCCCCGCGGTGCATGTTTTGACATCTTGTAAACTTGTGATATTGAGGAAATGGGATAGGAAGCCTGTTCATTAGCGGCCATGCTGGACTGGCTCATTACAGGCTCTGAGAGAAGGGCTAACGCCTCGGGGCTCTGGTGTTAAGCGCTGGGGAGTAGATAGTAGAAAACGTGTGAATGCAAGTTCAGCTACAGGCAGATTCGGGCACCAAGGCAATAACACTGGCTTAAATGTGTACACCAGGTTTTATCCGGTTTCTGGTGACCTGTGACCTAAATTTCACCCTTATTTTCCAGGGAAGGTATGTTTAAATAGCATAAGTGACTCAAAAATATAACTAGCATATTTAATATTGTTAACAATAATAATATCATCATCATCATGGATAAGCAGGAGCCTCCAATTGGCCAATTTTTTTTTTTTTACCCAATTTTCCTTGTTAGTGTAATGTAATGCTCCCGACACTGGGAGGGAAAGGACTGGGGTACCCAGCTCCGATGCATCAGCTAGCAGATGCCCATGTCCGCCTGAGGACATCTCCACTGAGGAGATGAGTAGCGAGGGAGAGACATCTACCTATCCAGACAGAAGAAGGCCAATTGTGCTCTCTCCAGCTCCGGCTGCTGATGGTATGCAGCATGATTGGCTAGATTCATTAACAAGATCACCTCTGATGCTGATTGGCAGTTTTCAGAAGCAATCAAACGTTTTACCATCAAGTTATCGCTCAGCAGTGGCACCAAAGATGCACAAGGGGGTGCTGCAGCTTATAGCGCACCCATTAAAAATGACTTGTATATAACTTAAAAAGCATTGAATTAAAATAAAAGTTGGAATTATAGATTGAAATGTTTGAATGTTGTATTTATTAAAAAATAACTTACAGATAAGTGTTTGGCAATTGCTCGGTTGCACCAGACCACTAGAGGCGCTAGTCTGCTGATAGTCTAGTCTGCTGTTAATGAATGCTGCGATGTGTTTATGGTCTATAAATCGACAGTAGTTGTCTAACCTGTTAAGAAAGAAGAAAGGAGCTTTGTAAACTTTGTAGTTTAGTCAATAGCATTTTAATATGCAATCACTTTCACATAAAAACCTTGTATCTCCATTTTTACTGTTTTTCACTTACTGACATAATTCCAAACTGGCAGTTGTTCTGTACATTGTGTCCTGATTTCGGGATGAATGGACCAAGGAATAGAACTGCTCCGAAATGACCTGGAATAAAATGTCTATAGAAAGTTAAGATGTTTTTTTCCTTCTCCTGTAAAGTTGCTATTTTGGAGATACGTTTTCGTGACAGTGACCATATGATCATCTTGACATCGTGATATCCTGGTAGATGAAATCACGGATGAAAGCACACTTGTCAGAAGTGCTGGGATGATGGATTTCATCATTTCTTGGTGTCGAGCGCCTGAGTAGCTTGATTGGCTAGATTAGCTTGTGCATGTCTTTAGCTACTGGCTGTAGTTGTGCCTGAAGTCAATGGGCTGATTTTTAGTGAGACTTGAGGCAGGCGTAAGTATATTTGGGGTCTAATGAACCAAGTCAGTTGATTCCTGGGCAGTATTTAATAACTCTGTAACCTGCAATACTGTGCAAAAGCTTTAGCACCTGTGAAATTTGATGAATTTGAAGAATGAAAAGCTGCTTATTAAGCTACTTAAGTGATTATCAGCTCAGTAAAACACTGATATTAGAATAAACACTAAAAATAACACTCCTACAGAAAGTGGTGGTGGTGGTTCTCCATCACTGTGTTCATCATTAGAACATCTCCAAAGTTCTCCTCATGAAGTCTAGTATTATAGTCTAGAGTTCTAATCAGATCAACACCTGGTTTGGTGGTAAATCAGGGCTTAATGATGGTAAACCAGGTGAACTGCTGCTGCTGCTGCTGCTGCTGATGGAGTTGAACACATCCTCCACTCTGTGCTGGCTGGACTGGGGGGCGTCCAGGAGAAACCTGGAGGAACCGAGCTCTGTTCTTCAGACTAGCTCACCGACAAGATCTCACCTACTTTCTTTCTTCAGAATGAGAAGCTCTTGTTTCTCCTTTTTACTGGATTTCTGTTCACCTGCATTTGTTCTGATGAGATCTGGAGCTTCTACAGTAAAAAATAATTCATGGGATTAGGTGTCTAAAACCTCTGCATAGTCCTGTATGTGTGGTGCTGGTGCTGCTGTTGGAGGTCATAGGTTATATTTAATCAGTGATCTAAAATGAATGATTTGCCTGGTAGACTGGACCTTTGTGGTCTGGTTTGGGGGGTTGATGTAATGCATTAATAGAGATGTTGAGTGGTGCCAATCAATGAACATTGTTGGTGGTGGGTTTGGAGTTTTCTGGATGCTGTGTGTGGGCCGGTGCTTGGTAACGTTAGTCTGCATCAGCTGGGAGCTGTGTCACATTGCGTTATACTGGATTCATGGACTTGAACTTGAATCCCATAAAGCCCATTACCAGTTTGCAGATGACCAGATTAACAACATAAGGATTAACTGACCTTTCCGTGCTAGTTCCAAGTTTACGAATTGCTACGTAACAAATGTCCAGCTAAAATGCTTCCGAGCTGGACTCTGTTGTTGTAGCAATTTAAAAGCAGGCAGGTGGGAAACGACAGCAAATTGGCCATGACCATGGTTTCTCACTGGAATTTTAATGGGATTTTGCCAGTGTTGTTTAAAGCCTGTTCAACCTGGTTACAGCTGCTACAGAAGAATGTGTGTTAGAACCAAGCGGCAGGGACTTTCTAAGAAACAGGCCCACATTCAAGGGTTAAACCACAATACACAGCATGTATTACATGCTTTTAGATTGGTCGCTGCGCTTCCTTTGGAGGCAGGCTGGAGGTAAGCAGCGGATTGGCCAAGCAAACTAATCAATGGCATAATCAATAGTTCTGCAGAGCGGTTGGGAAGGCGGTATGTTGCATTTGAAAACTTTGTAAGTGATGGGAACCTTCAGAGCGGATATGTCTAGACACTGCGACGACCCAGATCATATAGTAACAATAAGGGGGTGTTCATTACACAGCAGAAGAACAGTAAATGCGAGAAGTGAAGGGAACGGACTGATGGCAATAAACGAGCGCGGTCATGATTATTCAATTAAACTTGATTAAATAGTCATCGATTCAGTTTGACATTCTCAATAAGCCAGCAATGATTAGGTGGCAGGTTGCAGGATGGTGATGAGGCGTATTTGAAATGCTTCTGCTGATCTCTCTTACAGTAAGACACAGAGTCTGGGAAAGGCATTTAGTCATACACATTATGTACTGTAAATACTGTAAATAAAAGTAGGATACTTTACTACAACAAATGTTTTTTTGTTTTTTTCCTGACAAATGTAGGTAAAAGTAATTAAATAGCAAATCGCTTAGCAAACTTTAAATTGTACTACTACTATCTACTACTGTAGAATTACTGTACTTTGCTATGGAATTATCTTATAATAAATACTTGAAAGTGAAAGTACTTAAAAGACCCATATCTTTCATGTAGTTGCAATTTATTTTATTTTAGAAATTTCTGTGGCTTTATTTACAAAAATCACATGAAATAAATTTTTATTTTAGCCTACGGTCCACTTTTTAAGTTTTTTTTTTGTGTATTTACAAAAAAATATGAAAATGTTTTATATATAAATAAATAAATATAAATAATTGTGAGTGTTTGGGTATATATTGTTTGTTTGTTTGTTTTTGTAAATAAACTAATATATATATATATATATATATATATATATATATATATATATATATATACAGACATATAAAATAATAAATCGAAAATATAATTATAATATTATTATAATAAATTATATATAACTTGAGCATTTCATATGTTTTACAGTTTACAGTACAGTTTATTGACATTTGTGTGGGTTTATTTACCCAAAACATTTCTTTTTATTTATTTCTTTATTTATTTATTGTTCTTATTACTGGGCATTTAAGACTGGTATGTTTAAATGACCTCTGTTCTCACTGGCTGCATTACATTATGCCTGTGTTCAAGAAACAACCTTAAGCACTCCTTCTTTACATGATTTATGTGTTGGTGTTTTGTGACATCACTAAAACCATAAATCCAAAATATCTTATTTTTGCAATTTAATTAATTTAATCAAAATAAATACTAACTGTATGTGTATATACAGGACCAGGCACCTGACTGAACCCTTTTGTAACCTTTGGTACTGTATATGCTTTAATACTGTACACACACAGTATTATATTACACATGGCCTTTTCTGTACACACCAATCAGCCATAACATTAGGATCATTCCTAATATTGTACAGGTCCTGCCTTGGGCTGCCACAACAGATCGGACCTGGTGAGGCATGGACTCCCCAAGACCTCAGAAGGTGTCATGTGGTATCTGGTATCACAAAGACTAATGATAAGTCCTGTGAGCCATCAGTGAGCCTTAGGTGCCCATGACCCTGTCGCCAATTCTTGGAGGACTTTGAATAGGTGCTGACCACTGCGTACCAGGAACACCCCACAAGACCTGCCTGATGTGTTGGAGATGTTCTGATCCAGTCATCTATAGCCCATTTCTCCTGCTTCAAACACATCACCTTCAAGAACTGACTGTTCACTTGCTGCCTGACAGATGCCACTGTATATGAGTATAATCAATGGTCACTTCACCTATCAGTGCTGCTAATGTCATGCCTGATTAATCACTGATGTAAAAAGCTATATATAATATATGGAATTACTAATAATTAAATAATTAAATGGATTACTAATACTGAGCAGGCTCGGCTTAAGAAAGAAAGTATGCAAGGCAGAGTTGGAATGCGGCTTTCTGTCAGGATGACCAGCAGAAAGGCCTGCATATTGGATGCCAACTCAAACTATGATGCCACATCCTCCATTCTCTTTATATTGCACTCTTGGTAATGCTGAAAAGCTGAGCACTCACTTCTGCGTAACATTGTTACTGGGTCCGTCGGGGTGGACGGTAATGCAATACTGATAGAGGCAGAGACTCTAAAACACATACACATGATGAACATAAATTAGCTTTTATTAGCCAGTGGCCAGCCTGGGCCTTCTGCGGTCATAAAAAGCACTTCCAATAAACGCTCCATTCCAAGCCTCATGCTCAGTCAGGAGAGGGCGCGTGGTGATTCAGCGCCCTCCTCAGGACCGCTGGGGGCAACGCAGACAGAATGTAATTGATCTGTCCGGGCGTAACCTTAGAGGACACTTTTAAAAGTGACTTAGACGTCTGACAGCTGTGTCTAATGTGAAAGAAACGGCATAGGGAAAAAAAGGCAGATTTATTGGCGCTCCCTTTCTGTTTGCCCTCTTTTTCCTCATGATAAGTGCAAGTCCCTCTATTTCTCGCTCAGTGTATGTGTAGGCAGTGTGTTTCTATTATATTTCAAGCAGAAGACCTTTAAGGACTCTACTGCTTGCTCTCTTATTTGGAAAAGGTCAATAGCCACAATAAATAGGAGCAATTTCCTGGACCCAAATGTCACAATATTGACACAGCAGTGACATCAACCTGTCATAAGCCATGATATAATTGTGTTATCACACCAGAAGCAGAAGCTTTCCTAAGGGACTGAAAGCGGTGAGATGAGAGAGCAACTAAGGTAAAAAATGTCTACATAAGCTCAGGCTCTATGCAATATTCACCTCAATAGAAATTCAATACACAGAAGTGCTTTTTAACCCTTTAACCCCTTGAGGCCTGTTTCTGGGTTTTAACTAGAAGGTAATTACAGCATTAGGGGCAGTATGTAGCACTAGTACCTAAAAGAGCCTCTGCCGTTGCTACTCAAGCTGCTAACTGTGCTATGAAACGTTGGCGAAGCAGACAGGACAATCTTTCAAGAACTGCATAATGCTGAGTCATATTAGTGTAACATCCTGTAGTTTTACTTTACCGCCTCAGCCCACGTGCTTCCTTCACTTTCAGTGACGCTTCTGTATCGCCCAGCTTGTCAACAAGTGCATGTGAAACGCGTGTCCTTTCCTGTAACCTTAACGTATCTCTGGATTCTTAAAATCTGCCCCGGACTAGTTGCTGATCTGTCCAGAAGAAGTTTACCCATCGCTCATGATCAGTCATCTGTCTGTCTGCCAGTGGCCAGACTGACTGACTGGAAGCCACGAGAAACCCAGCCCAATATGTCTGTCTATCTACCTATCTTGTCAGGCTGTCTGTCTGCCTGTCTATTTCTTTGTCTGCCTATCCTGTCTCTCTTATCTGTCCGTCTGCCTATCCTGTCTGTCTGCCAGCCTATTTCTTTGTCTGCCTATCCTGTCTATCTTATCTGGCCGTCTGCCTATCCTGTCTGTCTGCCTGCCTATTTCTTTGTCTGCCTATCCTATCTATCTTATCTGTCCGTCTGCTTATCCTGTCTGTCTGCCTGCCTATTTCTTTGTCTGCCTATTCTGTCTATCGTATCTGTCCGTCTGCCTTCCTGTCTATCTTATCTGTCCGTCTGCCTATTCTGTCTGTCTGCCTATTTCTTTGTCTATCTTATCTGTCTGTCTGCCTGCCTATTTCTTTGTCTGTCTATTCTGTCTATCTTATCTATCTGTCTGTCTGCCTTCCTGTCTCTCTTATCTGTCCGTCTGCCTATTCTGTCTGTCTGCCTGCCTATTTCTTTGTCTACCTATCCTGTCTATCTTATCTGTCCGTCTGCCTTCCTGTTTTTCTTATCTAGCCGTCTGCCTTCTTGTCTGTCTGCCTATTTCTTTGTCTGCCTATCCTATCTATCTTATCTGTCCGTCTGCCTTCCTGTCTATCTTATCTGTCCGTCTGCCTTCCTGTCTGTCTGTCTGCCTATTTCTTTGTCTGCCTATCCTATCTATCTTATCTGTCCGTCTGCCTTCCTGTCTATCTTATCTGTCCGTCTGCCTTCCTGTCTGTCTGCCTGCCTATTTCTTTGTCTGCCTATTCTGTCTATCTTATCTGTCTTTCTGCCTATCCTGTCTATCATTTTGTCTGTCTAGCTGTCTGTCTGTTAGTCATTCTATCTGGGCCCAGTTTCACTAAAGCTTCTCAGTATTAAGATCATGTTAAATGTTAGAGAGAGTGTTCAGTGTGATGCTCACTGTTTCTAGTGGTAAGATTCTGGAGACTCCAACTCTGCGTGTCCGTCTATTCATCTCATTTGTCTGTCTGTCTGTCTGTCTCTGTCTGTCTGTCTGGTTTGGATTTGATATTCAAGTTATTCCTTATAAAGCTTCTTCTCTTCACTGTACAATGAATGTTAATAAGATCTGTCTGTCTGTCTGCCTGTCAATCTGTTGGAATTTCAATCAATCTGTCTGTCTATCTGGCCATCAGTCTGTTTATCAGTTAATCTGTCTGTCTGTCCCTCTATTTGTCAATCTGTACGTCTTTTCACTAATCGGTCTGTCTGTCGGTCTGTAAAACAAAATCCATTAATCTGTCGGTCTGTCTGTCTGGCTAACAGTCTGTCTATTCTGTCTATTCGTCAATCTGTGCATCTTTCCACTAATCTGTCTGTCTGTCGGTATGTAAAACAGTCAATCTGTCTGTCTATCTATCTGTTTATCTGCCTGTCTATCATTCAATCTGTCTGTCTTTCAGTCAATCTGTCTATCCGTTTATCTGCCTGTCTGGCTGTCTGTCATTCAATCTGTCTGTCTGTCTGTCTTTCAGTCAATCTGTCGATCTGTCTTTCCGTTTATCTGCTTGTCTATCATTCAATCTGTCGATCTGTCTATCCGTTTATCTGCCTGTCTGGCCGTCTATCATTCAATCTGTCGGTCTTTCAGTCAATCTGTCGATCTGTCTATCCGTTTATCTGCCTGTCTGGCCGTCTATCATTCAATCTGTCGGTCTTTCAGTCAATCTGTCGATCTGTCTATCCATTAAGCTGTTGGTCTGTCTGTCTATCTGTCAATCCGTCGATCTGTCTATCCGTTTATCTGCCTGTCTGGCTGTCTATCATTCAATCTGTCTGTCTGTCTGTCCATCAGTCAATCAATCTGTCTATTAATTTATCTGTCTGTCTGTCTGTCTGTCTATCACTCTATGTATCTGGGCCCAGTTTTCCAAAAGCTTCATAGTATTAGTATAATCCTACATGTTAGAGAGAGTGTTCAGCGTGATGCTCACTCCACCACTTAATGATTTTGTGGTAAAATGAGACTCCAGCTCCATGTGTCTCTATTTATCTCGTCAGTCTGACTGTCTGTCTGTCTGTCTGCCCGTCTATAAAACAGAAAAACAAGTAAAGAAAAAAAACAAACAGAAGTTGGATTTATTGAAAGTAAAAGCAGTCGAAGCCAATAAACAGCAACTCCTCCAGACGTTTCCAGGCGGTAACGAACGGGACTGCAATCCAAACGTCCCCTCCTAAATGAAAACAGTCGTCCCTGACAGTTTCTTGCGCATTTCAGCCAATTAGGTGCGATGGGCCTCAACGGAGCTGGCCAATAGGGTCACAGCTTTCTGTTTACATCTCCAACTGCAGCCCAGGCTTCATCCCATGTCCAACAGCTTTGCACGAAGTGCAACAGAACAGAGCGGCCAACAGCCTCGGGTTAACAGCGGAGCGTTCTGATGCAAACCACGTCTGGAAGACTCGCTCAGGCAAGAAAGATTAGCCATCTGCAGTGCCAATCCAGTTGGCAAGTTGCGCTGTTTGTGCGCGTTCAAAAACAGACTGAATCTTCATAACGGCGCAGAACTGCTGGAGTTGAGGCCACCAGGGCTTTGAAATTTCCACATATGCTGCAAATTACCATCCAGTGAAGTGTTCGAACATTTGCAGGGGAGATGGAGTGTTCCTTAATGCTAGGCCCCGGGGCTTCAAACAAACTGCGTCGATTTATACACCTAATTCACACACACAGGCCCGATTCTCCCTGCCCCTTGTTTCAGCGCAGCTGGGACGTTACGTGCTAGTCTAGTATGAAAATTGTTCAGTTCAGCACCTGCGGGACCTTCCTGAATTATGTTATGTCACAAATCAGTGTGCACCGCATTGCTCATAAGCTGCACGCTTTGCCCCCGGGCTGCTCCACTCTGTGGGTGGGGTTCACATTATCTGAGACGGTGACTGTTTTGGGTATTTGCTGAGTCTGAAACACTGCGATATGCCTAAACGCGACTCTACAACAGGCTGTGGATTATTACGGACTTTTCTGAGAGTCGACGTAGTACAGAAAAGCATTCACACGCTCCTCAGCCCATACAGTTTCATACAGCTGCAAAAACAGCCACTGCTTTCGTGATGTCCCAAAAAAAAAAAAAAGTTTGTGGACACCTTCTAATGAATGCATCGGCTACTTTAACTTGCACCCATTGCTGACAGAGCTGGTCTAGTCCCCTGTAGAGGAGTATTGGCAATAAAGTACACTGTTAAAAGTAGAAGATCCTTAAAGGGACCTTTGGAGGGTCTTCACTTGTGAAAAGTGTGGAAGAACCTCTTAAGGTACTTTAAGGAACCTTCAAGAAAAGGCTTTTAAAGGACAAAGGTTTCTTGAAGGTTCCTCAAAGCATCCTAAGAGGTTCCTCCACACTTTTCACAAGTGAAGACCCTCCAAAAGTCCCTTTAAGGATCTTATACTTTTAACAGGGAAAGACTCTCTGGAGCAGATAAACTTACTTGCTTAAATGGAAGTGTGCCTCCTCCCCTTTAAGTGAGTCACGGATCTCTTTCATAAGACATGGGACCCTATCTTTGATGACATTAAGACCAGTGCATAGTACATACTGACTGAAGAACTGATGTACTAAGACACTGATACTTCTTAAATTCTGTCAGATCCCCCCAAGTTTCTATTTATTTCCTTTTTTAACAGTGTACTTTATTGCCAATACTTTTCTATAGGGACTAGACAAGCTCGGTCAGCAATGGGTGCAACTTAAAGTAGTCGAATGCATTCATTAGAAGGTGTCCACAAACTTTTTTTTTTTTAAAGAAAAGATATGTGTTTGACTGCACAGATTTATATGGCTGTTTAGTCACATTTCTTTTCTTTTTTTGTGAATATATTTATATTATATATATATATATATACAATTTTACACCACACACAGCTTCATGTCTTCATGTAGACGAATCCCTAACCAAGTCAATAGCCTCGGACCACAGTTCTGGCAGTGATTTGGCTGTAGTAGTTACATTTCTTTTCTGAAAGCCTACCCTAAATACTATGTTTACTGAGTACACTATAAAGAATAGTATTTGCAGTAAGGTATACTACCTTAATCTACAGCATAGATCAAAATAATAAAGTCAGGTTGAAAACTGTGTATTTTGTCTGGTTTTGGTAAGTAACCAATCATAAATATCATAAGTGAACCTCAGGGTTAAAAAAAAATCAATGTAAGAAATAAACACACACATAAATGCCATGAGTAAACTACAGGATATATACAGTGCCTAGCAAAAGTATTCAGTCGCCTTGAATTTTTCAACCTTTTGCCACATTTCAGGCTTCTTACGGAGACTTGATTACACACAGGTGGATTCTATTTATCATCATCATCAGTCATTTAGGTCAACATTGGATCATTTAGAGATCTGCACTGAAAGTAAAGGGGCCGAATAATATTGCACGCCCCACTTTTCAGTTTATCATTTCTTTAAAAAGTTTAAAATATCCAATATATTTCGTTCCACTTCACGATCGTGTCCCACTTGTTGTTGATTCTTCACAAAAAATTACAATTTCATATCTTTAAGTTTGAAGCCTGAAATTTGGCAAAAGGTTGAAAAAAGTTCAATACTTTTGCAAGGCACTGTACAGGGTAGGGGTGCTTTGAATACCTTTATGAGATTAGTTCTATATAAGTTAAAATTAAAAATCAGGATAAAATTGAAATTATAAAAGATCTAATTTGCTATTTAGTGACATTTAATATCTAAAACCTCCATCATTTCCATATAAAAAAAGTATTTGTAGTAAAGAATACTATTTTCATCTACACCGTAGATTGGGAAATGGTCAGATTTGAGATTTGAAACTATACGTTTTTAATGTGTAAAATCTACTCACTCCACATCATTCCTCTCCCGTTCCTGTTCCTGAGAGAGATCCTCCTCTACGCTGTAGTCGAGCACAGCCCCCACTCCAAACTCCCTGTTCTTCTGAATCAAGGGCTTGATAGACTGGTGGTCCTCTCCAGCCACAAACTGACCGTAGAATGTCATTTTCATGAGCTGCTCAAAGGTCTTCTGCCCCAGCAGTGTTTTGCTCAGGTCCATTATCTATGAAGGGGGAACAAGAGACACTTACACATACCGGAGAGAGGGGCATGCTTTTCTGTGGCCCTGATACTCAAATCTACTAGTAGATTCTACTAGTTAAAGGTAGCAGCACTGCAGTTAAAAGGTTCTTGACACATAATCACACATTACATGAATATAGGAACTATTAGGGGCCCAAAGTGGCCCTAGAATGGAAAGCTGTATTTTCTAGGTATTATAGGTGAACAATAAGAGATCAGTATGTGGACCTGTCAAACCGTGAACCTCAGTTGTTGTTCCTCCTTCAATAATACATCCAGTAGAACCACAACAGAGCTGGAAAACGGGCCAATTCTAAAACCCCAAAACTGTTACATCACAGTCAGGAGAGTTTTTTTTTTTTACTTTAATTTTCTCCCAATTAAGCTGAGCCAATTAACCCAAGCACTCACTAGGACTTCCCCTGGAGTCTGTGCTATGCTAAGCGCTAACACTAGCCGATGCTAGCTTTTACCAATAATTACTACTATTAATATTTACAGTATTCAAACTATGCTAAGCAGAGCTTATCTGTTTTTACCTCCGTAAAACGAAAAACAGTGCATTTTATTAAAATAGTAAAATAACAGGGTGGTAAATAAGCTTATAAAGCCGCACCTGAGCATTTCTCACCCCAACTAAAGTAACATGCTTACTATTTCTACATCAAGGAACAACTTAAATAATTAATAAATTAATTCTATGGTTTCTTTAAAGTGATAGTTTGGGGAAAATTCACACTGTTGCTTCCTTTACCCCAAATATATAGTTAATCAGCCACGTTGGGACCTTAGGTGCCTTTGCTTTGTCTGTTCTGTGCTGAAGTAGACATCATAGATGTTCATAGTAGAGCCAGAAAACACATTAGCAGGTCTATTAGAGGTCTATTACAGAACAACTGATTTGAGGTAAGTGTGCGATCTATTCAGGGAGGCGGTGAAACGGGTTAGAACAACTGAAAATTAATTAGTCGTCATTAAAAGTAACAACTATAGAGACATGTCTGTGACCCAAAGAGAGAGGGTTTAGTTCCGGCCCAAGTCTACAAGGGTGCAAAAATCAAGCGCTGCACCCTCAGTTTGAATTTCTGCTTCCTCAGGTGATTACCTCCTGATAACTGATACATGATCAATAAATATTCAACCCCTGTAGAAGCTCAATGTTTGCACAGATGAAAGAAATTGTTCAAGAAAAGGTTTTAAGAAGACAAAAGGTTCTTTGAAGGTTCCTCCTCAGTTTCAAACTGAAGCCCCTCCAGACGTTCCTCAAGGGTCTTATACCTTTAACAGGTGTCTGGGTAGAGGACTCCCTTATTTCAACCACCATCCGTCCGACTGTGAACTTGAAGAAGCTGTGCACTTGTGAAGCGCATCATCAGCCAATTAAAAAGTCAAGTTCAGATAGGATAACAAACTATCCACAAAAAAGCCAACAATCACTCTAAAGGAGCTACGGAGTTCAGTGGCTGATACTGGAGTAAAAATGCACCTGTCAGTCAATGACATCCAGAGAATAACCTGAGTATAACCTGCCTGTATGGGGCAATGGCTAGACAGACGGCATTACTGGAGACAAACCCTCATCAAAAAGTCATCCCGTTAAAAGGTCACATTTTAAAAAGGAGGACACTGGGGACACACCGGGGACACATCCACTGTAGTTCGGGTGTTGTGTGCATGAATGTGCATTAACATTAACCGTAGCTGCATGGTTCGAGAAGCATGCCCACCCTCACACACAAACACATGCACTGCCATGGCCCTATAACTTAGGCCTACTTGAACAACTCCCCCCTAACTACGGTGGATACTTTTTGGAAAACTAAAATATGCCCACCCCCCCCCCCCAGCATTCGGGTGGTCCTATTTGTGCCGTTCCCTGAGCTGTCAGCTTTCTGAAGGGCAGTCCTGTCCAATGGAGACCCTGATGTAAACTGATACTGCATACACAGTCATGGGACAGAGGAAATGTCAATACGTTACATCAGCAGCCTCACACATCCACACATCCACAAGACAAGTCCACTCCCAGCACAGGTCAGCTGCACCAGTGAAGCCCAGAGGAAGTGCTTACTGGGTTTTTTGGGGGGATTAGTATTTGCATAAGTGTGCAAACACGTACCTCCTTGTTATTATCGACCAGGGCGTCATAGGAGCACAGCTTTAGGACCAGCAGGTTTCTGAGCAGCTCGAGAGTAGCCTTGCTCTTGTAGGCGTCTTTGGTCTGCTCAAAGTCAACAGAGAAGGAAGGGTAGGTAGACCCTCGAGCCTGCTGGACAGGACGGAGGCTGAAGCGCGAGCTCTTTGCTCCTCCAAAGGGGGCACAGAGACGACCCAGGCGCGCGGTTCTGCCGTACGACATGAGGTGGCTTTGGAGGTCAATAGGTCACACACGAGTGGAGCTGGAGCCCAAACCGTCTGGGACGTCCGAGGCAGCCAACTTTGGTCCCCCTCTCTGATGACGTCGTAGCACAACAAACACACCCCCCGCGCGTCAAGGCACTAAAGCGACGCTGCTGATTGGTCCAAACCCCCTCCACGCCCATGTTTGGTGACGTAACGTGAATCGCCGCACGTGCGGTGATTCTCTGGCGCTATAAGCGTCAGAAAGGCTCAGATTTCTTCTTCTTCTTATTATTATATTATATTATATTATATTATTATTACTTTCTCTGTCTCGCCTGTCTCCTGTGTTCATTTCCGTGTTGTTGTGGATGTTCCTGAAGTCAAACAGAGGAGGGCGCCATTGAGTCAGCTACAGTTGGCGTCTTTTTTTTGGACGCGTTATAAAGTCAGAGCGACATAAATGCACATTTAACAGGCGAACTAAAGTAGAAATATTAAATATGTTTAAAATATATATATTTCTTAATATTTGTAAATAAAGTTTTCATATTTTTAAGAAAAACTAGTGACTTATAACGAAGCGGACTTTAGGGCTGCGTTCCAAACCGCACCCTACCACACTACCTAGGGTGTAAACAATAGTGCACGACCGTTAGAAGTGCAACCATTGCTCAGTACGTCCAGAATTGAAGTACAGTGTGTGGTTTGGGACACAGCCTAGGTTCGGTACAGCTTCCCAGCAGGGGTTTAACTCGCTTATGCTCATATTTAAGGTTTTGGGGGTTGTTTTTACACATGTTTGCTATATTTATAAGCATATATTTATGGTGTTCAGTAATTAAGTGTATATTTAAGTGTAAATTTAAGTGGTTTGTTACTTATTGTGGAGTAAGTTGTGCTTTATTAGGGCTAATGATGATGTAGCTGAGTTTGTAATAAAATACTGAAGTTAATTTAGCTTGTATTTTTTTTTTTTTTTTACAGTTTTATGCTAAATTATTGACACCCCCCCCCCCCCCCCCCCCCGTCCATGATTTTTTTTAACATGAAGATATATCAAAAAATCCTCTACAGGAATTTTTAAAGCACAATTTGTATTTTTAATGTGTTTAACGACATTTATACAATAAATTAAATATTAAAAAATAAATAAATAAAAAAGCAGCAATTGGCCATTCTTGCTCGTGCATGTAAATGCACTGCATTATAAATACTCCAATAAATAAATACTCCAGTGTCATCATGTGTGCATCATGTATCAGTGTATCATGGCTCCCAGATAAATAGAACCATCCACCCTTATCAGGGGTGCAGCCTGGGATATCTTGCCAGCTACCTTGATTTACCAGATTTACCCCAGATGCAGCCAATCAGCCAAGCCATGCGTGGTATTCTCAGGGGTGCTGAAGGGATTTTTGCCCCCACGAAAAGCTATATCACACTGAGCCCCACAGCTCTAACAATTGTGCCAATATACTCAAGTAGTATCTTTTTAGGACCCCTGTCAGTCGTCCCTACCCCCACCTCCTCTAATATAGCACCCCTGAGTCTTATCACACAGCTCATCATAATGCGTACTAGGACCCTCATCAGTCCCACAGATCTACTGCTGCTGGGAACGAACTGGTGCAAGATCCTGCAACTGTCGACCACAGCGCGCGCGGGCGTGCACGAAGAGGGCAGTGCTTAGCTGCGTTGGGAAAAGCAGTGGGCAGGAGAAGGCACGCCCACCCACATCTGGTCGAAGGGCTTTCTACGTGTGGCTTCGACCAAAATGAAGAAAAGTCTCCCACGCCGAGGAGAGCTGAGCTCAGAGTGAGGACTAACCTGGAGACTCATGTGGACCCGTTATGAAGACGTGGGTTCAAGTCTGGTTCTAGTGGCCTGTACATGGTGACGCACGAGTAAAACACTTCTGTGGATTTACTGACGGACCCAAGGTTTTTTTTTTTTGGATGGTTGAATATCTAGACCCTCCAGTTTTGCCTTTTCCTTGTTTTGCTTTCTGTTTTGCTTCTTCAGAGATGTGGAACAAGTGAGGACGGATCTTCTGCTGGTGCGTAAAACGCGCGTAAAAATCTGGTGGCCAACTTTTGGCTCGGTTTCTTCTCCTGTTTGCATCGGATCTCTCTCTCTCTCTCTCCTTCAGATGGCGTCGTAACAGCCACAGAAGAGCCCCCCTTCCCTCCTTCCTCTCTCCACACACACACACACACACACAAACATACACACAAAGAAAAGTCACCCAAACATCAGCCTGTCTGGATAAAACTCCCTCCAAACTGACTGTCTGCAGGCTAAACGTGTACGCGTAAGCAACTGGACACTGACCATCGCCCAGAAGACGGACTTCCACTCGTCGCCTTTCACTGAAAGGAATGCTGAGCGTCAGGGCCTGGAAGGATGCTGTCTCTCAAGGGCACTTTAGCAGCTGGGGCTTTGCTTCTACTCATTTGTCCATCGTTTGGCCAGGAACTCAACCCAAAGGGCAGGAATGTGTGCAGAGTACCAGGGTAAGTCCTAAATAGACCTTTTTCAGCATTGATGATCATGGGTTAAGAGTGCAGAAGTTCTGGAGATCTTAGTGTGGCTTAACATGGGACGTATCCTCATAACGTGGCTGTTATATCTTATTTATATAATAAAAAAGAACATCTTATCCAGCTTCGAGAAACGAAGACGCAGCACAAGCAGATGTTCACATCTGGAGCAGCGCTATCGTTTGTGGACGCTAGGGGGCGCCGCTAAGAACTGTGTAGTATAGGGACTGAACCTGAAGTCGTGGCACTGAATCCGGTCACATTAGTGAAAAATGTCCCTCAATAAAAGGTTGAGTGGTTTGGATTCACTTAAAGCCCTTCAGTGAGCTACAAGGTTCTCAGTGTTGGTTCTAGGGTTCTAGGGTTCTAGTTCCAGCTCTGGACTCTGGACAGCTCTGACTAGGAAACTGGTCCAGTTTTTGTCCCCTAGAGATAATATAAAGACACTGGGAGGGCTTTGGACGTGTAACTGACACCTGAAGAGTGTGTGTGTGTGTGTGCATCATTAGTATTGGCTACATATTGGCTTAAAGCGCCAGGATAGGCTATCTGGTCATCAACAGTCATATCGGTGACCTATATAGGACAGGTCTACACCCTTAAAGGGGGTTTCTCAAGGGTTCTTTCCCAAAGGCCATGTTTCTGTGTTGAATGATAGCCAGTCAAAGAACCATTTCCAGTTCCAGAGGTTATTTGAGTAGCTAAGAGGTTCTTTATATACAAGGAAAACCTCTTCTTGATCGTTCTTTGGGAAACGGTCCTTTAGTAAAGGCAATGGGCCTATATAGAACCATGACCATGACTGTGGTTCTTTAGTAAAGGTAATGGGCCTATATAGAACCATGACCATGACGGTTTTTCTTTAGTTAAGGTAATGGGCCTATATAGAACCATGACCGTGACTGTGGTTCTTTAGTAAATGTAATGCCCCTATATAGAACCATGACCATGACGGTTTTTCTTTAGTTAAGGTAATGGGCCTATATAGAACCATGACCGTGACTGTGGTTCTTTAGTAAAGGTAATGCCGCTATATAGGACCATGACCATGACTGTGGTTCTTTAGTAAAGGTAATGCCCCTATATAGAACCATGACCGTGACTGTGGTTCTTTAGTAAAGGTAATGCCCCTATATAGAACCATGACCGTGACTGTGGTTCTTTAGTAAAGGTAATGCCCCTATATAGGACCATGACCATGACTGTGGTTCTTTAGTAAAGGCAATGGGCCTATATAGAACCATGACCATGACGATTTTTCTTTAGTTAAGGTAATGGGCCTATATAGGACCATGACTGTGGTTCTTTAGTAAAGGTAATGGGCCTATATAGGACCATGACTGTGGTTCTTTAGTAAAGGCAATGCCCCTATATAGAACCATGACCGTGACTGTGGTTCTTTAGTAAAGGTAATGCCCCTGTGTATAGGACCATGACTGTATCTAGTTCTTTAAGGACACGGTTCTTTAGTAAAGACAGTGGTCGTATATAGAACCTCAACCATTGAGAGAGTGGTTCTTAAGACCTTATGACTATGAATAAATGTAACTATTTAAATAAATTGTTCTCTAGTGAAGGAAACGGCCCTACACAGAACCAGAATCATGGCTGCGGTTCATTAGTAAAGGTGATGACCCTCAAATAGGACTAAGGTTCTTTAAGAAAAACGTTTTTTAGGAAAGGCAATGACCCTGTACAGAACCATACCATGACTGTGGTTCCTTAAGTAAGTGGATTTTTAGTAAATGCATTGGCCCTGTATTGAACCATGGTCATGGCTATGGTTCCTTAAGAATTTAGTTTTTTATATATAATTTATTAATACTATATCCTGTAGAAAATGTATAGTCTATTGGCACCATGCCTAATACCAGGCATGGGTTATAATTGCATTGAGCTGAGGAGCAGTGGAACTGTGCTCTCTTGAATGCAGATGGAGCTCCATCTAATACTTCATCATCCAACATCCTGACCTCAATAACGCTCTTGTCGCTAAATGCAATCAAATCCTCACAGCAATGTTCCTCCAAAACCTAGGAGAAAGCCTTCTTCCCTGGACAGTAGAGGCATCTACCACAACAAAAGCAGGAAAGACTCTTTTTTAAATACCCTTTATTTTGAATGAAATGATGAACGAGCAGGTGTCCCAATACTTTTGTCAATATCATGTAGGAGCATTTTTAAAGAACTCTCAACAAGAAAACGTGTTTGGGTGACTTCAGTACCTAATCCACTGCTGACGGGAACTAGAAATACTACAACACTGGACACTCGATCATCTGGACATCTCCTAAAAGTCACACTGATGCTCCACTCACATGCCCAAATGGTAAACGGCTCAGGACTGGAGTGATGCCAGACTGGATCTTTAGAGCGACTATAAAACACAGGGGTTGTAACTGCACATGTTGGAGGATGTCAATGGATGAAACCTACTAAAAATGACTCCACGATGGAAAACATGCTTGTGATATCAACAACACCATGAGCGTGTCAACATGTGCTGATGTCTATCAGTCCTGGGGTTTGCCGCAGAGCAGGCATGGAAGTCAAATGGGGGTTAGCATGTGAGAACAAATCTAGCACATGGTCTGTTATCGAGGAAATAATTACTCAGATAGGCCACGATTCAAATCTGATGTAGCTTAGGTTTAATGTACCATAGCAACAGTGAACCACTGGGTCTTGGGAGCTTCACGCCAGGTTCACGCTACACGTTTTTAGGCCCGGTTCTCCAGTCGCTGAGATTGCTGTGAAAGTCCTCAGGTCGGGAGCTTGCTGAGTGATCGGTGATGCGTCGTAAGCCCCTGACAGGTATCTAGCAGGTTCAATATCTGGACCTGCCAATGATGCGAAATCCGGTAGTGTAAAAAGGTGCTGTTACTGGTAGTTAGTGCAGTGACTAGCTACAGCTAATAAGAGTAAGCTGAGGGTGGGCACTCAGACCACTTGTGCTGCTCGTCTATGGGCTCGTTAATGGGCTGGTCCATTACAGGTGCCTGGTTGATGCTCACCCGACATCATATGACAACTAACATTCAACCAAATGTCTATTAAATGCATCTGAACTCTATGTTGAATGTAGCACTACAGGTAACTTTAACTCTAACCCTGCGATTAACCTTAACCTTGACTCAACCCTAAAAAA
Organism: Salminus brasiliensis; assembly: GCF_030463535.1. NCBI lineage: Eukaryota > Metazoa > Chordata > Actinopteri > Characiformes > Bryconidae > Salminus > Salminus brasiliensis. Next base: position 5,177,822 of record NC_132897.1, read on the forward strand.
AACCTAGCCCTAGCTTTAACCTAAACCTTTAATTTATTCCTAAACCGAACCCTAAAAGTATAAGGATAAGGTTAGGGTTAGAGTTACACTCAATAGACATAAAATAGTCCATTTACCTTCAGCTTAGAATTCAGTTGAATGGCAGGTGAACGTCTACGAGGCAGCTACAACAGACCGTCCGAGTAAAGTGATACCAAAGTGTTAAGGTAAGCTAGAGATGATACAAGTGAGGAGGCCGGCTGCTGGTTCGAATATGAATGGGAGTTCTCGTAACGCTCAACACAGCGTCTGTTTACAGGTAAAGTCCCGCCCTTTTGCAAAAAGAGCCAATCTGCTTGCAGGTTACGCTGCAAGTGAAGGAGGGTCGACGTGCTAGTGGGGTAAGCCCCTCTAAATATGGAGATCTGCAGAAGAGCAGTAGCTGGAACAAGCTAGAAAAGCAGGTCTTTTGAGGCGGTAATTTGTCCCTCAATAAAAGTTTGAGTGGTTTGGATTCACTCAAAGTCCTTCACTGAGCTACAGGGTTCTCAGTGTTGGTTCTAGGGTTCTAGTTCCAACTCTGGACTCTGGGCAGCTCAAGGAAACTAGGAAACTGGCCCAGTTTTTGTCCCCTAGAGATAATATAAAGACATTGGGAAGGCTTTGGATGTGTAACTGACACCTGAAGAGTGTGTGTGTGTGTGTGTGCATCATTAGTATTGGCTACATATTGGCCAGGATAGGCTATCATATCATCAACAGTCATATTGGTGACCTATATAGGACAGGTCTACATCCTTAAAAAGGGGGTTTCTCAAAGGTTCTTTCCCAAAGGCCATGTTTCTGTGTTGAATGATAGCCACTTAGATAACCACTGGAACTGGAAATGGTTCTTTGCCTGGTTAAGGCAAATATAAGGAATACATTTATATATAAGGGAAAATTTATATACAAGGAAAACCTCTTCTTGATGGTTATTTGGGAAAAGGTCCTTTAGTAAAGGTACCAAGACAATGACTGTGGTTCTTTAGTAAAGGTACTATGCCTATATACCACCACGACCATGACTGTGGTTCTTTAGCATGGCAATGCATCAGTTATCTTGTGTCTTTTTTCATGACAACATGTGTCATGAAAAACTGACTGACTCGTCCTGGGTTCCTCCAGGTGAAAGATCTTGTAATTCATGACCCCGGGTTGCTGATCAGTCGTGTAGATTGTAGTGCAAACCACAACCACTACAAGATTCTCAAATACAGGACAAGACGTTGTGTGGTGTGAAGGATACAGCGATCTGACGACTCTGTCACATGCCATTCACACATAGGTCATGAGGCCCTTTACCCATTTGGGCCAGAACCTTCAGTTTTCTTCAACTCAGGACACTCAACACTAGGGCTGGGCGATATGGTAAAAATACTATATCACGATATTTAAAGACATTTTTCGCGATACACGATATTAACACTATACATGTAAATCACAGACTAAAAACATCCGTAGCGTCAGATTCTTATAAACTACTATTTAGATCCTCTCCCGTACTGAATACAGTGATTTATACTCAACATCTGCTGCTCTTCATCTAATGAACCCAGTCTAATTACACTGCTAGTAATGAAACCTGCAGCTGATCAGTGTTTATTATGCACTAATGGTATGCATATTGCTATCAGCGTAACAAAATTGATCGCGATACGATAAAATATCGTCATATTGCCCAGCTCTACAACACATATCATTAAACTTTTCAACTTTTCATCATCAAATATCGTCTCTTCTAACAATACACATAAATATATGCATGACATACAAGTTACGGTGCTCACGGTTTTACAGTAATGGCAGTGTAAAGTGTATTTTGGGCCACATGTAAGGTTTGCAAACTCAGGACAGCAGGTGGGCAGCATGCCAACTACCATATGAATGGTTTTGTAAAGCATTGCTGTTTTGGGCCTGATGTATCAGAGTTTCCAGCACCCAGGTTCAGACAAAGCTATTGGCATCATTCCACGGTAGTATGTGGGCCGGATGTGTAAGTGGTGAGAGCCAGAACTGGCTCATGACTCACTTGCTATTGTTTTGCTTGCATGGTTGTTAGGAGTCCCATTTTCTCTGCATCTTACAATTTTTTTTAACTCCAGTTTGGGAAATTCTTGTGTTTTTCCGTTTAGTTTTCTTTGATCACTTTTGTCTGTAAGTGAAATAGCTAATCTGATCTTTTTTAGAACATATTTTTAACAACAGCCGTCCCCGATATCGCCCCCCTCTCCCTGTTTTAACTGGTGTAATGGTAGATAGTGAAAGAAATTGAATGACAGAGACTGTCTCAAATTAGCTAAAAAGCTAAAGCTAAAGCGCTAACTGGTGTAATGGTAGATAGTGAAGGAAACTGAATGACAGAGACTGTCTCAAATTAGCTAAAAAGCTAAAGCTAAAGCGCTAACTGGTGTAATGGTAGATAGTGAAGGAAACTGAATGACAGAGACTGTCTCAAATTAGCTAAAAAGCTAAAGCTAAAGCGCTAACTGGTGTAATGGTAGATAGTGAAGGAAACTGAGTGACAGAGACTGTCTCAAATTAGCTAAAAAACTAAAGCTAAAGCTAGAGCTAAATGGTGTAACGGTAGATAGTGAAGGAAACTGAGTGACAGAGACTGTCTCAAATTAGCTAAAAAGCTAAAGCTAAAGCTAGAGCTAAATGGTGTAATGGTAGATCGTGAAGGAAACTGAATGACAGAGACTGTCTCAAATTAGCTAAAAAGCTAAAGCTAAAGCGCTAACTGGTGTAATGGTAGATAGTGAAGGAAACTGAATGACAGAGACTGTCTCAAATTAGCTAAAAAGCTAAAGCTAAAGCGCTAACTGGTGTAATGGTAGATAGTGAAGGAAACTGAGTGACAGAGACTGTCTCAAATTAGCTAAAAAGCTAAAGCTAAAGCGCTAACTGGTGTAATGGTAGATAGTGAAGGAAACTGAGTGACAGAGACTGTCTCAAATTAGCTAAAAAGCTAAAGCGCTAACTGGTGTAACGGTAGATCGTGAAGGAAACTGAGTGACAGAGACTGTCTCAAATTAGCTAAAAAGCTAAAGCTAAAGCGCTAACTGGTGTAATGGTAGATAGTGAAAGAAACTGAATGACAGAGACTGTCTCAAATTAGCTAAAAAGCTAAAGCTAAAGCGCTAACTGGTGTAATGGTAGATAGTGAAAGAAATTGAATGACAGAGACTGTCTCAAATTAGCTAAAAAGCTAAAGCTAAAGCTAGAGCTAACTGGTGTAACGGTAGATAGTGAAGGAAACTGAGTGACAGAGACTGTCTCAAATTAGCTAAAAAGCTAAAGCGCTAACTGGTGTAACGGTAGATCGTGAAGGAAACTGAGTGACAGAGACTGTCTCAAATTAGCTAAAAAGCTAAAGCGCTAACTGGTGTAATGGTAGATAGTGAAAGAAATTGAATGACAGAGACTGTCTCAAATTAGCTAAAAAGCTAAAGCTAAAGCGCTAACTGGTGTAATGGTAGATCGTGAAGGAAACTGAGTGACAGAGACTGTCTCAAATTAGCTAAAAAGCTAAAGCTAAAGCGCTAACTGGTGTAATGGTAGATAGTGAAAGAAACTGAATGACAGAGACTGTCTCAAATTAGCTAAAAAGCTAAAGCTAAAGCTAGAGCTAACTGGTGTAACGGTAGATAGTGAAAGAAATTGAATGACAGAGACTGTCTCAAATTAGCTACTAGTACAGTACAGCTTTACTGGGACCCAGTTGGGCTTCCCAAATGGGACTGTTAATTTATGCAGTGTACAAACCAAATGGGGCCCATGTTGAACCCCTTCTGGTCCCATTACTGACCCTGGTGGGCATTCATCTATGGAGCCAATGTGGAACCCAAGGACAAAACCTCCTGGATCCAACTTGGGCAAACCGTAGAGGCCCCACATGGACATTGACATCTAAACCTAATATTAGAGTGTCTAGAGCCTCCAACCTTTGACTCACTTAGACGTTCAGAAGCATTTTCTGCTTCTTACTATCCAGGTCATCCCAAACACATTCAATGACGTTGAGGTGGTCAGACCATCGTTCTGAGAAGACCTACAGCCTCTTTATTTTTGATCAAATGTTCATTTTGTTTGTTGGCTTTTCTCAGTAAGAGCCTCTTCTTGATCAGCTCCACATCCTTCATCAATCAACTCGATCAACTCAAAATTAAAAAAATGTGACGATACTAATTTCGAAGGAACCGAAACTACCGTAGCCATCAGGGGGATCAGGGATCAGTACACAAACGCTATTATAGAGCATTCGGAATCGAAAACAAGAAAACACCTCAAAGACGGACCCAGAATTCACAGTGTACGAGTTTCGTCAAAACGTCCCTCACCGGAAATGTTACTGTTATGGTTTGGGAACTGCGTTCGAAGCGGCAAACGTTAGCTAGCTCGTTTAGGCTAATGCTGTGATAGCTCATAACCAGTGATATTAGCATGCAGTGATTTTCACAGGTTGAGTGAGTTTAAAACACAGCTACTTGCCACTGTTTATGTAATATTCATATTTTGCCAGGTTATTTATGACTACACCTAGGCTATTTGCATAATTTGTCCCCCATATGTCAAGCAGCTGGGCACTGCAGTAGACATGCTATGCCACCACAGCCACCATAGCCACCATAGCATCCACCAAGTGCATATTGTTTAGGATATTTTTAGATAACACTTATGTCTTTTTTATTACTTGAAGCAAAAGATATATCTGTAGCCTAGTAGCTAATTTGAGACAGTCTTTGTCACTCAATTTCCTTCACTATCTGCAGCTTCACCAGTTAGCTTGAGCGTTAGCTGTAGACTATTATTATTATTATTATTATTATTATTAACTGAAGGCTTCATTTCACGCTTGTTGCTGGTTTATTTAAAAACTGGTTTATTTTTTGTTCTGCGGTTAAAAATGAGGTATCGGTGATCGTAGAACTGCAGTGGTATTGGTACCAACCACCAACCTTCTGGTATCTACCAGGTACCTACCTACTTGCATGGTTGTTAGGAGTCCCACTCAACCCCAGCTTTGGAAACTCCTGTTTGTTTCCACTTTGTTTTCGTGGATTTTTTTAGATCTGACCTTCTCAGAAATATGTCCAGTGAAGTGAAGAACGTCTACTTAGGGGCTGTTTTGACCGGCAGTGAAACAAGGGAACGGCTGGCCTCTGACGTTTGAACCAATCTAAAGATTAAAGCCTATTCATGAAGGCGTTGAGTGAATGAGGGCAGTCGTTCAGCAGACCCGGCAGGAACTGGTATCAGGGGCCATTTTAGGGGAATTCTGACCCAAGCGTTTGCTGCTGAAAAGCCTTGCCTCTTGTTTTGAAGTTTATTTACTTTGGGCGGATAATAGATTCCTCGCTCCAGATGGATATCGGTGGACATGAATCAGAACATAGTCCCCCAAAAATATTCTGGTGGGAAAAAAAAAGAAGTGCGCTGGCAGGAAGTTGGCCCTAATTTTGCAGGATTACTCAGAATTTCCACTTGGTTCTCGATTGTTGCTGAATCAAGTTGCACCCTGGTTGATGACTGATGTTCAATTTCCATTCGCCTCAGCTTTCATCCCTCTAAATGCATCAAATGAATGCGGTTTTGAAAACACACTCTCTCTCTCCCTCTCTCTCTCTCTCTCTCTCTCTCTCTCTCTCTCAATGTGGCATGTGTAGTTTGACACAGAACAGAGATGTCAAGGTTGTGGTGGGGAGACACACACACGCACCCCTTCATACACACAGAGGCTAAACAAACTTTGACTAAAGGCAGAGCAGAGCCCGACGCTCTGCAGGAAGCAAAAGTGTGGACAGGGCCTCTTAAGGGTCACATGTGGTGGACCATGAGGAGCAGCATCTGTGTCCTATCCATCCAGAGCAGCAGATTCGAGGGGGGAAGACGTAGGCCAATGAGATTCCGGCACGGAGTCACTGTGCACGGCAGCAGAAGCAGAAAGCTAGTACTTAACCTCCTGCGGAGGAAACCAGCGGAGCACAGAAAATGAAAGAGGAGGACTAATTCTGAGCTTCAGGCATGGAACCATTTAACACTAAACGTTAACTAAAGAAACTCTTCTAGTGTCCCGATACTTTTTTTTTTCTTTCTTTTGTGTTTTAAGATTAAAAGGCTGGAGTGGATGAAAGAAAAAGACAGCTAAAGCTGACCTTTCCATGCTCCACCCAAAATTAGCTACTGGTGCTAAGGTTGCTAAAGGTTGGATGAGATTTATAAGCAAAAATCCTATTATAAGTATAAATAATATGTGACTTTGGTCAGGCCAATAGCTAATAGGCCTATTTACCACCCTGTTATTTTGCCTCAGAATGAAACACACTGAGTCTCCATTTATGGAGGACTTTCAGCCTTTGTTGGCCGATTTACAGCGCAACCCACATATCACAGCACAGTTTTAACACTGTAGCAAAAACACTTACCGGACAGTGCTGCTGTCCTCCGGTTGTGTCCTCTCAGCGCAATGTGCTGTCTGTGTGCTAGCAAGCTGAAGAGGTTGTAGATGGTTGACTTTAAGCCTTGCTCCCACGTCATGCTTCCCCAGGTTTGGCTTTCTCGAGTCCTACCGGTAAAAATAAGCTGGTGTTTTCCGTTCTGGTGTGAGTTTAGCTCCAGTTTGGCTCAGCTGAGGTAGTGGACGATGGGGAAAATCTAAATCAAGCATCTGCTAGTATTAAGATAACCTGAGCTCCCCTTCTGCGAACACTGGCACACAGTGTTGCCAACTCCTCAGTAGGGAAAGTAAATATTGACTGTCCTAAAAGTCGCTAGAAGTTGCTAAATGACATCATATCCTAATTTGCATAATTGTCCAAATTTGTCTAAATTTGTCACAAATTGTCTAAATATTTTAGAACTTCTTCTATTGATTAATTTTTTGCCTTTCAAATAGGCAGTCACTTCTCAAAATAACTCATCATTTTTACGTAAATTACATCAATATTCAATATTGTCCTGTGTTGTTAAATGTTAGCATATCAAATTTAATTAAAAGACTGTTATGTGGGGTAGAACTGCTACTCTGCTTTCTGCTTCACCATCTTTGGCTAGAGTTTTCACTAGTGGGTGGGGTTTATGTAAATTTTAAATTATGTAAATACAAGAAGTCTAGACTGTGATGTAACAGTTTTGGGGTTTTGGAATCGGCCTGTTTTCCAGCTCTGTTTCGGTTCTGCTGGAGGTTCTTTTGAAGGAAGAATGGCAGTGTGCTGCTTTTATGTACTGAACTCTCATTATTCAACTAACCCAAGGAAAATACACGCTCTAGGACACTTTTAGGGTTAAGTTTAGATTCAATACATAGTGTCACCATTGTAACGTGTAGAGTGATTAGTGCTGAGCTAGGCTATGTAGATGTAGAATATTGGAAACAGCTAGAGATGTCCCGATTAAGTTATTTTGCCCCTCAATTGAACCGGAGTCTCTTAATGCTGAGTTTCAGCCGATACCGATCCGATCTTTCTGCTTTTGTGGGACTAATCCAGCCCTACAGTTAAGATCAGATGAGCTGCTGATTAATCCGTTCAGTAAAATCAGACATTCTGGACTGATTTAGATTTAGTTTAGTCAAGACTTCTCTTAAAATGTTTTATAAAATAAAATTATTTATAGTGTTTAATATCTTATAATCCAGTCTGATCTCCTCCCTGACCAATCAGCTCCCAGCTCCTTTACAACACTGCAGTCTAATCACTTCCTATGTGTGTGTATGTAGTGGTGGTACACACTCTGGACTGATATCTGTGGTTGTTGGTCTACTGGCGTGTAATAACTGGTTTATAGTGGGTGAATGTGCCTCCAGTCGGGTTTGAATGGATTCTTCAGAGCTGGTTTATAAACAGAGAAAGGCGAGTGCCGGTTCTCCCGCTGGTAAAACAGAGCATTTCAGCTAGAGCTTTATAAAGGGTCAGATATTATGGTCTGTTTTCAGGTTCCACTGTAAAATAGCTCCACACTGCAGACTCCCAACTCTCTTATTTACCTTCTGAGAACGTCCGCACTGCTGCTGCAGACGGCTGGTTCATTTATGGCGCCTTGAGGACACCAGCTGGCGCTCTGAACACTGCGGTTAAATCTGAACTGGATTATATGCTGTGTCATAAACAGCGCAGTTTGATCCGTTGAGGTCTTAGTCAAGCTAAACTTAGCTCAGCTAAAACATGCAGCTTGAGTCTATTCAAGACTATTCCCATATTGGCCAGATGTTTTCAATGGTACTTCAAATGATGACAGCATTTTATAACCAAAAGGCTTTGTTTCATTACTCTTTTTATGCGCCCTCGCAAACGTCCACTCACCACTCTTTAAGTGTGTCGCTTCCACTCTATGGAAGTAGCCACTCTCAGCATAATCGGGACGCACTCAAGCAAGAGTCACAAAAGACGAAGGGGGCACACTTTGCAAAGAGGATGAGCCGACCCTCGTGATAAAGATTTTGCCAGGATTGGACAGTGGATATTCAAACGTCAGGAAACTCATAATTTACTGTAATTTACTGTCAGGTGCTGGCTTGCATGTAAACAAGGCCAGACTGGAACTATTATTTAACCTATTGGTTCAGTCCAGTTTTTCAGTCTAGCTATTGTGTGTGAGAAATCGAACCCTAGTCTGCCACGAGCCCAGATGTAAATTGGCTGTTGTGCATTTTTTGGACGACTTCCTTTAACAAAGACACCAAACAAGGGGCCTAGGCCGAGGCACAGGGCTTGAAATGATGTTTATCAACACTGCAGCGCTTTCATATCACTTCTCAGGATCAGATGTTCAGTATGTGTGTAAGAAAACACAGCGCAGAATATGCTGTGATGTCATTGGGCATTTGTTTTTTAGCTGGATTAGAATTACACCATTGTAGAATGCTGTGGTAGGAAAGAACTCTCTTTATTAAAGGGCCCATATGTGACATTTTGTGGACCAGACACTGCCATAATATTTTTTTTACACAACCTTTCCACCCTCTCTTTATTCTTTAGATAGTGAAACATGCTGTTTTGGGTACTGTGCCTTTAAGATACATGCAAATGAGCTCAGTTTTGCCTCCATCGTGAATGGGTGGGGCTAAAATGCATGCATAAAATGTTTTTGTGGCATCATAAATCCAATGAGTTTAAAAGGGAAAGGAAGCAAGTGAAGTGTAATTTTCTAACTATTGATAATATTTTTGTGTACCAATATATTAATTTTTACAGGTCAATTTTCTTCCATATATTTATCCTCTACAGTGAGACAGGCTGTTGTGGTTACTGTGCCTTTAAGAGATATGCAAATGAGTATTGTGCAGCTAGAAGTAGTCTAGTAGGCTGAAATGCAAATCCTTATAACTTCAGGGTGAATGGGTGGGGCTGAACTTCTATAGGGTAAATATTAGTATATCTAAATGTGCTGTTTTCCTGTGACATTATAAAAACATTTTTTCGGTCACTGTACCTTTAAGATATATGCAAATGAGCTCTGTTCTGATTGTCCTGTGTTGTATTGTATTGTGCATCAATCTAAAAAGCAGTGCACTGAAACTGGACTGAAATGCCAATAACTTCAGCATGAATATGGGCCCTTTAAAGCAGCATTATGAAAAATTGGTATTTCTTGCTCCTGCGCTCCCCCTACAGTCAGGAAGTGTAATTCACTATTGAGGGACACACATTACACATGCATTTATGGACAAGCTAAGAGAAACAGAAGAGCCAGTGCGAAAGGAAAATAAGCATGTGGACTGAGGCGGTAGAGTAAAATATGACTGGGGTTATGTAGCATGTCTTAGTTCTTGTGAGTGTTTCCCTGCCCACTTTACTAATGGTTACTAATAGAGTTACAAAGTGGCGTTGGCAACGTACTGAGCCTGGAGTAGCAACGATTGAGACGCTATTCTCCGTATTACAAGTCAGTGTAACAACAACACAATTTTGAAGCTGCTATTTTAAGGGGCAGATTTTACATAGTGCTGCTTTAATGCTGGTATTTCTTTGCCACAGAGCACCCAGGTTCTCGTTTTCTCAGCTTGTTGACAGCTCCTATTTCTCTGCTCCTTTTAAACCTTCAATTCAGTTAGTTTACAGGACAAATTGCAGCCTTCGAACATCTAACATTTTCAGTTTCAGAAGTGTTATGAGCAAAAGAAGTCCTGCGCCTGAGTTCCTTCATACATCTGGCCCTCAGTCTGCTGCTTTCTCTGGCTTATATCTCCCAGCTCTTTTTTCTTTTGACCCAGTCTGTTCAGAAAGGAGGTTTGGGACAGCAAATGGTGGAACTAATCGCATCAGCATGTGGCCTTCTTCTGAACCGCCCTGTCACCGCGGCTCCATGTCGCATGATCTCCCAAGGCCATCGCTTCAAACGGCGTGTTTAGCTAGCATGTCAGCTGCTTAACAGAAAGAACAGGCGTTTACTGTGCATGTGTGTGTGTGTGTGTGTGTGTGCACCTCCGTGTGCATCTGTGTTTACGTGTACGATTGGACGTGGGTGTTATTTGAAGCATCTGCCATCGCATCGTTTGAGAGGGGGCTGCAGATGGTACCCAGACATCTCGAGTATTCTGTGCAGAACCACATGAATGATGGGACCTACACTAAGATCACTCAGGGACAGAAGGAATTTAGGTCAGAGTCACGGCAGCGTCTGCTGACGCCAGCGTTTAGTAGTCCTTGGTGCTCAGCTGTTTTCGGGAACGACTCTGAAGGCAAACTTCTCTGAGAGCTGCTAGATGGAAATGGCTAATAGGCTGTTTCACGGGTCAGTGGACTTTAGAGGGCTCGGATCCTAAATTTAAATGTCCTCACTCTTTTATTCTAAAGTGATGATGAACTATGCAGTGCTAAAGCTAGGAGACACCATTCACTTCACTGACCGCAAGTCTACGCCATAAACAACCCAGTTTGAATTCATTATTATTGCATATGGTCACTTTAATGTTGTCTAATTTATATTAGTAATTATTATTAGTGTTTTAGTGGAATACCAAAGCAACCGCTTAGCAACGCTATAGCAGCCATCTAGGAACATCATAGCAACCACTTAGCAATACCATAATAACCACCTTTGATACCATAGCAAACACCCAGCAACACCTTAGCAACCACTTAGCAACACCATAATAACAACTTGGCAACCACCCAGCAACACTATAGCAACCACCTTTGATACCTTAGCAACTGCAGAACCTCACGATTAACCACTCAAACACCAAAGCAACCATCCAGCAAACATTTAGCAACCAGCCAGCAACACCTTAGAAATCACCTGGAATACCATAGCAACCACATAGTAACTACCTGGCAGTGGGAACCACTGCAGCTGCACAACCAGGACCTTTCTAGTTTCTAGTCATAAAGTAACACATTTGCATACAGTCTAGTCACCTGTTTAGCCTTCCTCAGTTTAGCCCCACCCATTCATGTTAAAGTGTTTCAGCATTGGCTGATTTTAGAATAAGCCCAGCACAGGGCAGCCAATCAGAGCTGATGATATTTACATGCAGTATATGTCTTAAAGTCTTAAAGGCACAGTAACAAAAGCAGGCTGGTGTGGGGGGGGGGGTGGACTTGCAGAAACGAGAGATGATGCTTTGGTCCATAAAACCTCTTGTGTCTTAAAGCTTTAACGTGTGCTCTCTTTGCAGGACGCCGACATTTGTGTGCTGCAGTGGTTGGGGACAGCAAGGAGACGATTGCTTAACGCGTAAGAACCACACACCTTCATCATGCTTCCCTTTTATAGTCCTCTAAATAAAGGTTCTCTGCTCGGATGGAGTATCCCGTGTCCTGCACATTTGAATGGTTTTCCTGTTCTAGCAAACCACTACTAAGTGGTTGGTAACCACTGGGATACCATAGCAACCGCTTAGCAATGCTATAGCAGCCACCTAGGAACACCATAGCAGCCACTTAGCAACACCATAATAACCACATTTGATACCATAGCAACCACACAGCAACACCTTAAGCAACCACGTAGCAATACCATAATATAAAACTTGGCAACCACTTAGCGACACTATAGCAACCACCTAGGATGCTAGCATGTTAGCAACCAGCCAGCAACACCTTAGAAATCACCTGGAAATCAACCATGGTCCTGGAGTATCCCGTGTCCTGCACATTTGAATGGTTTTCCTGTTCTAGCAAACCACTTGGTAATCAGTTGGTAACCACTGGGATACCATAGCAACCGCTTAGCAACACCATAATAACCACATTTGATACCATAGCAACCACACAGCAACACCTTAGCAACCACATAGCAACACCATAATAACAACTTGGCAACCACTTAGCGACACTATAGCAACCACCTAGGATGCCATGGCAACCACCCAGCAACACTATAGCAACCACCTTTGATGCCATAGCCACTGCTGAACACCACTTAGCAACCAGCTCTTTACCACCCAGCAACACCACAGGAACCATCCATACATTTAGCAACCAGCTAGCAACACCTTAGAAATCAATGGTCCTGGAGTATCCCGTGTCCTGTCGTGTTAGGCCCCAGTGTTAAGATCATCCCTGATGCCCATGTGACCATTTAAGAATCCTCTTTGTGCTTAGGGGCTTTTGGGGAACCTCTGATTGGTTGAATCTGTTCTCTCTGAATCTGGGAAAACTCGTAAGATACACTATATGTCCAAATATTTATGGACACCCATACTAAAGCTACCATTTAGCTACCTTAAGCTGCGCTCATTGCTGACACAGATGTGTGAATGTACACACACACACACACACAGCTTGTCTAGGCCCTGTAGAGATGTACTGCCAATAGAATAGGACTCTCTGGAACCTATTGGCACCATGCCCAATGCCACACATTTCATCTGTCTGTTTTTGTACATTTGTGTTTTATACATCTATGTCTCCAATAGGGGTAAAAAAAAGAAGCTGAATGCATTCATTTCAAGGGGTGTCCACAAACATTTGGACAGATATTGCAACCTCCACTGAGCTTATCAGAGAGTCTCATCCCCATTGTTTTTCTCCCCACCAGCTCTCTGTGAGGGCAATTTCACCTGCAAGGAGAACGAGGTGTGCGTCCGACCCAATGAATGCCGCTGCCGTCATGGATATTTTGGAGCCAGCTGTGACACCAGTAAGAGGCCATTTTGTGTTACGACTTCCTTCCTCACTGACATTTTTGGCATTCTTAGCCAATGGAAATGGATGTGCCATCTGTGTAGTTCACCATCGCATCAGCAGCCACAGAGTCTATTAATAGACTTAAAGTTTGTAGGCACTTCTCTGATTGGTATCTGCTTAAGACACCACCAGTCAAACGTTTGGACACACCTGTTTGAATGTGACCATATTTTTGATTTAAAAAAAGAGGACACTGGGGACAGTGTCCTCACAGTGTCCTACAGTGGACAGTGTCCACTGTAGTTAGGATGTCATGGAGATTGCTCACCCAATGTCACAACTTACATTCATCCAGCTGACAACATTTAGCCACGTTGACGGCCAGCTAGGATTTCTTGAGATCAGCCCTTTAGCCCAAACTATCCAGCAAACACTGGTTCTATGGTCTAAAACTGACCACTACTGAAGGGCTACAGGCTGACCTACCAAAGAATGCACTTACTATACGACTCCCATACGAAGTGTCACTGCTGGCCTGTGCTGAGAATGGTCTACTGTCCAAACAATGCATAGTCAGCGGTGGTCTTATGGTGTATTGATGGACAGGGTAGAAACAGGCTGCCAAACTGTGCATCAACAGATGGGCTACAGTCAGTTCCTGTATCCTTACACAGTGTTTCCCACACATTGGCAATGCTTGGGTGATCCCTCAAAGCATGTCAACAGCCAACAAAGCGTACAGCACTTATCCCAGTTTTTCAGTCCAACAAATATGGATGTAGAGCACGCAGTGACACTTCGTATGGGAGTCGTATAGTAAGTGCATTCTTTGGTAGGTCAGCCTGTAGCCCTTCAGTAGTGGTCAGTTTTAGACCATAGAAGCAGTGTTGGCTGGATAGTCTGGGCTAAAGGGCTGATCTCATGAAATCCTAGCTGGCCGCCAACGTTGCTAAATGTTGTCAGCTGATTGAATGTAAGTTGTGACATCGGGTGAACATTATTCAACGCCATCATCAGTTTGTCGTAGAATAGTGATGTCAGCTGACGTTCATCTTACAAACGTCAAATGCCAACGTTATCCTGACGTAAGATACAGATATTTGACCAAACGTCTGCTGAACGTAAAATTCTTTACGTTGTTAGATGTTAATATGCTGTTGATTTTAATTCATTGTGTTAAAGAACCAGAATTCAACATCTGTCTAATGTTGGAGCCTGGCGTCAACCCTGATGTTGTTTTTTGATGGATATGTGACGTTGATTTCCAACCAAATTTAATGTCTGTCTGACGTTGTTTTTTGTTGTCAACCCAATTTTAGTTTCCCTCTAAAATTCAATGTCTGTCCGACATTAAAGTCCAATTACTTTTTTTCCCACCCAATTTGGTAGGTCAATAACCCAGTCCCCATTCATTTGAACTCTTCCTATCACTAGCAATGTCCAGCCCCCACCACTAGGGTGGTGAATAATAGCACGTCTCCTCTGACACATGTAAAGCCAGACACCGTCTCTTTTTGAACTTTTTGAACATTACTAGTTAGCCAACATGCTCAGAGGAAAGCATGGCTCCTCAGATGCCTGCGCTGACCATCGTCACACTAGGAGTGATGTGGGAGGAAATGCCATCAACCCAACCCTGAGAGAGCAGGGCCAATTGTGCTCTATCGCACTCTGGCTGCCGATGGCAAGCAGCATGACCTGAGATTTGAACCAGGGAACCTCAGGTTATAGTGGCAATGCCTTAGTCCACTGGACCACTTGGAGCCGTCCAGTGACTTGTGTCTGATGTCAAGTTGATGTTCTGCTGGTTGGGATGTTTGAAACTGGGACTATTCAGAATCCCTGTGTCGGACGGGTGCTAGTCTTCAACTTCCTAGTGTTAGGGCACTGCAAGTAATAGGGGGAGTTCACATGAATGGCGAAGAGTAGTAATTGGCCTTCCAAATTGGGTAGGGTGGTCTTGCGGTGATTCCTTTCCATTGATTGATGGGGTAGGGCGTGGCTGATAAATTGTGGTGGTGGGGGAAGGGGGGCAAAAAACATTAATACACGAAGCAAGTACGAAGTGTTAAGTGATTCTCGTAAAATGGCCAATCCTTGTAGACACAAGTTACAGGTGTTTCTTTCCCTGCCCCTACAGAATGCCCTCCTCAGTTCTGGGGTCCTGACTGCAAGGGCAAATGCACGTGCCACCCCAATGGCAAGTGCGATGACGTGACGGGCAAGTGCACATGCCACCCCAACCGCTGGGGCGAGAACTGCGAGAAGCCATGCCCCTGCCAGAAGGGCAAGTGTGACCAGGAGACGGGCAAGTGCACCTGCCACACGGGTTTCTGGGGGCCGCACTGCAGCAACAACTGCTACTGCAGCATCAACTCGGTTTGCGACCAGAGCACAGGCCGCTGCATCTGCAACCCCGGCTGGTACGGGCGCAACTGTGGCGCCCAGTGCTCCTGCAACAACTCGCCCTGCGAGCAGTTCACGGGTCGCTGCCAGTGTCGAGAGAGGCTGTGGGGACCCAACTGCGAACGCTACTGCCAGTGCGTACACGGCAAATGCAACCCGGCGGACGGCTCGTGCACCTGCAAGCCGGGCTACAGGGGCAAGTTCTGCAGGGAGCCGTGCCCGGCCGGGTTCTATGGACAGAACTGCAGGAACAAGTGAGGAGAGGGGTTGGGAAAGCATAATAGATTCAGCTACGGTCCTGAAGATCTACCACCCTGATCTGAGACTCCTCATCCAGGTGATGAAGACCTGTGGGAGCATCTGAACCCTCTAGGGTGGTGGATCTTCAGGACCAGAATTGAGCACCCATGACTTTCCATACATCCTATTGAACAAGTCATGTTGTCCTTCATGATCCGAGGCCAGATAGTGGCTCATCAAATCTCGTCTGTCCCCAGGTGTGGTCACTGTAAAGGTCAGCAGCCTTGTAAGGTCACAGAAGGACGTTGCGTTACTTGTGAGAGAGGCTGGAACGGCACTAAATGCGACCAGATGTGTGCTCCTGGCTTCTTTGGGGAGAACTGCAAAGACGAATGTCCGCCGTGTAAAGATGGTCACTTCTGCGACCGCATCAATGGGAAGTGCTCTCACTGCAATCCCGGCTGGATCGGAGATCGGTAGGACTTTAATGATGTTTTTGTTGATTTCACAGAAGTCCTTTAATGGCTTTTCTCATCGTAGGGATTTCAGTGTGCCATACGCCTTCCCTGACCTCTCGCCCTCTCTCTCTCTCTCTCTCTATAGCTGTGAGGTTCGCTGTCCCAACGGGACGTATGGAGAGAACTGTGCGAATGACTGCAGCCACTGCTTTAACGGAGACTGCCACTTTGCTACAGGAGAGTGCCTGTGCGACTCAGGCTTTTACGGGACATAGTAAGTCTGTTACTGTTTTTGAGGTCAAGGCTGAATGGAGCTCACAGTCGTAAACATTCACTTGGGAGTGATCAGGAATGGTGGGAAGTCAAAGCTGACTGTTATCATGGCGTATCAAATACGCTGGGGCAGCATCCTTCCTTCATTCGTGCCATTCTACAATGTAGCCCCTTCATTTGTACTGTTCTAGAATGTAGTTCGTCCATTTGTGCTGTTCTTGAACATAGTCCCTCCATTTGTACTGTTCTAGAATGTAGTCCCTTCACTCGTACTGTTCTAGATTGTAGTCCCCCCGTCCACACAGTTCTAGAATGTAGTCCATCCATTTTGTAATGTTCTACAATGTAGTCCCTCCATTCGTGCTGTTCTTGAATGTAGTCCCTTTATTTGTACTTTTCTAGAATGTAGTCCCTTCACTCGTACTGTTCTAGATTGTAGTCCCCCCGTCCACACAGTTCTAGAATGTAGTCCATCCATTTTCTACTGTTCTAGAATATAGTCCCCCCATTCATACTGTTTTTGAACGTAGTCCCTCCATTTGTACTGTTCTAGAATGTAGTCCCCCATTCATACTGTTTTTGAACATAGTCCCTCCATTTGTACTGTTCTAGAACGTAGTCCCTACATGCGTACTGTTCTTGACCATAGTCCCTCCATGTGTACTGTTATTGAACGTAGTCCCTCCACTTGTACTGTTCTAGAATGTATTCCCTCCATTCGTACGGTCCTTGAATGCAGTACCTCCATTCATACTGTTCTAGAACTTAGTCCCTCCATTCGTACTGTTATAGAACATAGTCCCTCCATTTGTTCTGTTCTGCAATGTAGTGCCTCCATTCGTACTGTTATAGAACATAGTCCCTCCATTTGTTCTGTTCTGCAATGTAGTGGCTCCATTCGTACTATTCTATGTTTCCCTTTTACTCGTACTGTTCTAGAATGTAGTCCCTCCATTCACAATGTCCTAGATCATTCTGATTCTAGTCAAAACATTCTAGAGTGCTCATCCTCAATTTGTACTGTTCTAGAATGTAGTCCCTCCATTCGTACTGTTCTAGAATGTTCTCTCTTAATTCACTGTTCTAGAATGTTCTCTCTTAATTCACTGTTCTAGAATGTTCATCCTCTAGGCAAGCTGTTCTAGAACGTTCACCCCCATTTGCATTGTTCTAGAATGCTTATTATCTAGTGAAGCTGTTCTCCAATGTTTCTCCAGTCTGTTTATCCACTAGTCACACTGTTCTAGAATGTTCTTCTTTCCCTCCCCTCTTTACACAGTTCTAGAATGTTCTCCCTGTTCCACCTTCATAATGTTCTTTCATTACCTCCCATTCACACATATATCCCGTAAAGCGCTCAGCCTTTCTAGGATCTCTGAAGCTTTTTGCTTGTCTAGAATCCCTGAAGTTCAGCAGTGTTGATCTTGTGGAATGTGTTCGAGTTCCAGAGGCGTGGAACGCTGCATTCCAGGAAGGGCTCCGCAGGCCTGCGGTTTTGATGCGACTCAGCACATAATTAACAGATTAAGGCCTCAATCAGGATCTTTGCTGCTAAATTACATGTGACCAGCCTTCCGTCTATAAATTCATCACTGGAACAGGCACAGAGGTTCTGCAGATGAGAATCAGAACCCTGTATGAATAAAGAAGTGGGGTTGCTCCCACTGCCAAGCAGCTATGACAAACTGAGAGGTCCAGGCTGAGACGTTTATCAGCTGAATCTGTTGAAAGATGAAATGGATTCGGAATTCTTTTAAAACCTCTTAAAGGAATTTTACACAAACATTTCCTTTTCTTTCTCCAGCTGCTTTTGCTGATATCTACTCATCTCTACAGAAAAGCTTATTTGGCATGAATCAAACACTAGAACCGCACTGTATTTCATAAAGGAACGCCTTTTCTTAACGTTAGGGAATGGGAATAGTTGCCCTCTCTTGCCAAGCAGCATTTTTTCACAAGAGGCCCCAGCCCAAGCAATGATTTTGACTGTAATGGCTCCTAAATACCGTCCATCATCCCTCATAAAGATCTCGTTCAGAGAACGTTAACGACGTTCTCGTGGCTGTTTTCTCTGTTTTACTGATTTCTTTCGCTCCAAATTATCAGTGAAATCCTTCCATGTTGGATATTTACACTCCTTATTAGGAACACTGCGTAGAATCAAACATGGTCTTCTGCTGCAGTAGACCATCCGCCTCAGGCCTCGAGATGTTCCTGTTCACACTGATCGAGAATGTTCTCCATTCATACTGTTCTAGAACTTTTGTTTTTCTTTTATCTTGTTCTAGAATGTATGTTATTCATTCACTGGTCTAGCATGTCCATCTTCCTTTCACACTGTTCTAGAATTTTCATCCTCAATTCATACTGTTCTAAATTGTTGGTTCTACATTCACATTATTCAACAATGTTCATTCTTCATTCACACTGTTCTAGAATGTTCATCCTCAATACACACTGTTCTAGAATGTTCATCCTACATTCACACTGTTCTAGAATGTTCATCCATCCTCCTTTCACTCTGTTCTAGAATGTTCATCCTCCATACACACTGTTCTAGAATGTTCATCCTCCATACACAATGTTCTAGAATGTTCATCCTCCATACACACTGTTCTAGAATGTTCATCCTCCATTCACACTGTTCTAGAATGTTTGTCCTCCATACACACTGTTCTACAATTGTCATCCTCCATTCACACTGTTCTAGAATGTTCATCCTCCATTCACACTGTTCTAGAATGTTCATCCTCCATTTACACTGTTCTAGAATGTTCATGCATCCTCCTTTCACTCTGTTCTAGAATGTTGATCCATCCTCCCTTTACTCTGTTCTAGAATGTTGATCCATCCTCCATTCACACTGTTCTAGAATGTTCGTCCTCCATACACACTGTTCTACAATTGTCATCCTCCATTCACACTGTTCTAGAATGTTCGTCCTCCATTCACAGTTCTAGAATGTTCATCCTCCATACACACTGTTCTAGAATGTTCATCCTCCATTTACACTGTTCTAGAATGTTCATCCATCCTCCTTTCACTCTGTTCTAGAATGTTCATCCATCCTCCTTTCACTCTGTTCTAGAATGTTCATCCTCCATACACACTGTTCTAGAATGTTCATCCTACATTCACACTGTTCTAGAATGTTCATTCTCCATTTACACTGTTCTAGAATGTTCATCCATCCTCCTTTCACTCTGTTCTAGAATGTTCATCCTCCATACACAATGTTCTAGAATGTTCATCCTCCATACACAATGTTCTAGAATGTTCATCCTCCATTCACACTGTTCTAGAATGTTCGTCCTCCATACACACTGTTCTACAATTGTCATCCTCCATTCACACTGTTCTAGAATGTTCATCCTCCATTCACACTGTTCTAGAATGTTCATCCTCCATTTACACTGTTCTAGAATGTTCATGCATCCTCCTTTCACTCTGTTCTAGAATGTTGATCCATCCTCCTTTCACTCTGTTCTAGAATGTTGATCCATCCTCCTTTCACTCTGTTCTAGAATGTTCATCCTCCATTCACACTGTTCTAGAATGTTCGTCCTCCATACACACTGTTCTACAATTGTCATCCTCCATTCACACTGTTCTAGAATGTTCGTCCTCCATTCACAATGTTCTAGAATGTTCATCCTCCATTCACACTGTTCTAGAATGTTCTTCCTCCATTCACACTGTTCTACAATTGTCATCCTCCATTCACACTGTTCTAGAATGTTCGTCCTCCATTCACACTGTTCTATAATGTTCGTCCTCCATTCACACTGTTCTAGAATGTTCGTCCTCCATTCACACTGTTCTAGAATGTTCATGCATCCTCCTTTCACTCTGTTCTAGAATGTTGATCCATCCTCCTTTCACTCTGTTCTAGAATGTTGATCCATCCTCCTTTCACTCTGTTCTAGAATGTTCATCCTCCATTCACACTGTTCTAGAATGTTCGTCCTCCATACACACTGTTCTACAATTGTCATCCTCCATTCACACTGTTCTAGAATGTTCGTCCTCCATTCACACTGTTCTATAATGTTCGTCCTCCATTCACACTGTTCTAGAATGTTCGTCCTCCATTCACACTGTTCTAGAATGTTCATTCTCCATTCACACTGTTCTAGAATGTTCGTCCTCCATACACAATGTTCTAGAATGTTCGTCCTCCATTCACACTGTTCTAGAATGTTCATCCTCCATACACACTGTTCTAGAATGTTCATCCTCCATACACACTGTTCTAGAATGTCCATCCATCCTCCTTTCACTCTGTTCTAGAATGTTCATCCTCTCACTCTGTTCTAGAATGTTCATCCTCCTTTCACTCTGTTCTAGAATGTTCATCCTCCTTTCACACTGTTCCAGAATGTCCATCCTTTATTCACACTGTTCTAGAATGTCCATCCTAGTCATGCAACGCCATAGCAACCACCGCAAAAACAGTTTAACCCTACTGACCACATGGGAACCTCCAAGCGACTGCCTGGAGGGCTGCTAATGTACTAACCAGGTGCCTGGAAGTGGGAACCACTAAAGCTGCCGTTCTTCGTATTGTCCAGGAAATGCTAATTTTGCTAGTTAGGGGGTAGTTAGCGGGTTGTTGGGCAGGGATAGCACGTTCCAGATTTGTTTAGTGAAGGAATTTCTTAAATCTTATATTCTTGTTATTCCAATTTATCAGACGGATGGGGCTTCTTGGCCATCGTTAGACTCATGTTAGTGATTAAGGCCCAGTTTCCCAAAAGCATTTCGGGATCGAGACCATTTTTTAGAGGGAGAGAGATTGCTCAGTGTGATGCTCACTCTACCATGCTATCGAGACACTCAGCCCTGCCTGTTTAACATTATTCCTTTCTCTCTTTTTTATCCTTGCAGCTGCAATCTGACCTGTGAGTTCGGTCAGTTTGGGGTTAACTGCGCAGAGACGTGCCCCTGCCACGATAAAAACTGCAACCCGGTGTCTGGAGCCTGCAATTTATGTAAGAGAAACCTTTTTGGTGTGTCTGCATCTCTTTATGTCTCTCTCCCCTACTCTCTCTCTCTCTCTCTCTCTAGACTCTTTGTTATGTCATTTGTTTTGGAGACCCACAAGAGTTCCTGGTCTGCTGAGACACACTGTGTTCCATTGCGTCAATGTCAAGCGAGCCTGTGTGCTATAGCACAAAGAGCAGGGTGGGTCATCTCCAGAAGGGTAGAACGTTCTTAGTGGGAATAGTTGTTGTGAAAGTAGAATTAGAATTAGCTTTTAGATCAGCCATAACATTATGACCACCTGCTAATCCGAATGTTAAGTAGGTCCCCTTGTGCCACCACAACAGATCTGAGCATTCCTGGCAGGGACTCCACAAGACCTCTGAAGGTGTCCTGCTGTGGTATCTGGTACCAAGACTCACAGGTGGTTACTTTCCTGAACATCTTGAACGTTTGATAGGTACTGACCACTGCATACCAGAAAAAAAAACGGCCTGATGTTTTGGAGATGTTCTGAGCCAGTCGTCTAGACATCACAGTTTCCCCAATCCCTTGAAAGATGCCACTGTGGATAAAGATAATCAGTGGTACTAATGTTATGGCAGATAACTACGCTGGTGTATCTACGCTACCTTTGTCTTTAAGAGTGCAAAAATGGGGATGCAGGGTTCTTTGTGTGAGAGCAAGCTGAAGACCTTCTTCCCAACGCTGAAGAGAAAGCTTAATAGGCCCAAAAATGCAGTTGTTATGGGTAACATGCGTTGTTAGGAGTGTCTGTGTGTGTGTGTGTGTGTGTTGTCCTATGTAGGTCACCGTAGTAGACAGCTGGAGTTTTGACCACGGCGGCCCTGATGGTGTTTCCAGAGTGGTGTCTGATTTTTACGGCTGTGTTTTTTGGCTCCTTCCCTGTCCTGCTCGCAGTGTTAGTGCGAGCTTCTCACAGAGGAGTGAAATACTACAGGAAGAGAGAGAGCGAGAGAGAGAGAGACAGAGATTGAGAAAGAGGGAGAAGTAAGGGTCAGCAGAGGTTTTTGGCAGTGTTGATGTCACCAGCGCAGCCCTTCCTCTGCACAGCTGTGTTGAGAGAGAACGCCTGACCCACTCTCTGACACTCCACACACTGCTGAAGCTTCTCCATCAGAACAACCACACTGTGAAAAGGAACTTTTAGGGGTTCTTCAGTTTGAAACTGTCGAGGAACCTTGAAGGAACCCTTCTCTTCTAAACACCTTTGCTTGAAGGTTCCTTAAGATCGTTCCTCTTAGGTTCCTCCACAGTTTAAAGTTGAAGAACCTCTTAATGTTCCTCAAGGATCTTCTACTTTTAACAGTGAGAACTCTCTTCTGAATAATCCGAATGTTGAGGAGGTCCCCATGTGCCATCACAACAGATCTGAGCATTCATGGCATGCACTCTACAAGACCTCTGAAGGTGTCCTGCTGTGGTATCTGGCACCAAGACTAACGTTAGCAGCAGATCCTTCAAGTCCTGTAAGTTGTGTAAGGAGGTGGAGCCTCCAGGTGATCATCAGTGAGCCTTAGGTGCTGCTGCCCATGACCCTGCTGCTGGTTCACAGGTGGTTTCTTTCCTGAACCCCACTTCCTTGTTTCTACACCCATTCTCCACTATAACAGCTCCATGTTACCATGTAGGAGAACTAGGTAGTCCATCTGTTTCTCTGCATACTTTGTCCTTGTCCCAACTCCCCCAACTCATCCCAAAAGTTCTGGATGGAGCACCATCATTCCAGAGAACACATAAGTTCCTCGAACTTGGCTGGAGAACCAAGTTAAACATCTTTCTAATGAAACATGCAGTTGATCCGTGTTCGTTAACCACTCAGAAAAGTAAACAATATATAGTACACAATATGGACAAAAGTATTGGGACACTTACGCTCATTCATTGTTTCTTCAGAAAAAAATCCTGCTTTTGTTGGAGTAACCGCCTCTACTGTCCATGGAGGAAGGCTTTCTACTAGATTTTGGAGGAGCAGTGCTGTGAGGATTTGATTGCATTCATTGACAAGAGAGTTCCACAGCTCAATGCTGACATGGTATCAATAGGCTGATAGTTATCTGCTCCAGTCCTATTCTATTGGCAGTACTTTCCTCTGCAGGGACTTACAGCCGCTGAATGCACCCGTTAGAAGGAGTGTCCACAAATATTTGGACATATAGTCCAAATATACCTTCTGACCTAACTACTGGCCGACCGACCAAGCGACCTATGTGTGTGTATACAGAGAGGTACAATGGGGGTAAATCGAGAGTACCGATGATGCTGAAACTGCAGCTGCTGACAGTCGCTGTAGCCTAGTTGGACTCTGTGTAGGTGTCTGAAGCTTTACTCTTCCCTCATGCTTCCTCAGATCCGAACCAGCGGATGGGTGTGATAGCTGCTGGGACGCTGGTGTCGTTTCTGCTGCTCATCCTGCTCTCTCTGCTCTGCTGCTGTTTCCTCTGCAGCAACAAAAACCGCAATAGGTGAGTCAGCAAAGGTCAAACCTGCCTCCCCGACACACCCAATACCAGGACATCCAAGTCTCATACTGTTAGTATAAGCCAAATGTACCCGTTTTGAGGTCAGTTCTCAGCCCTGCTGATTGAGTTATAGGAGTGTAACACTCGGTTGCACCTGTTGCACTCAATTGTACAGAAATCTGGCTGCTGCAGACCAGTGCAGTGGACATCAGTTATGTGTGGTCACTTTTCCTTTAGACTATTAGGTTAAGCTACACTGTTCAAATCAGCAAACCCGTTTGAACCGCCAGCAATATGCAGAAATAGGGGCAAAGGACTAAAACTAACAGAGTTCAGTGAAATAAAAGTTGTGTTTAGGTTTAAGATTAGGGTTAGAGTTAGGCTTGAGGCTAAAGTTAGGATTAGGTTTAGAATTAGGTTTAACCCTTGTTTAAAGTTAGGGTTGGGGTTAGGTTGCGTCGAAAGGTTAGGTTTAAGTCTTAGATTAAAAATAAGATTATGGTTAGTTTTTGGATTAAACATAAGGTTAGGATTAGGTTTAAGTTTTGAGTTGAAGTTAAGGTTAGAATTAAGGTTAGGTTTTGGATTAGGTATAAGATTAGGATTAGGTTTACATTTTGGGTTGAAATTAAGGTTGGGATTAGGGTTAGGTTTTGGATTAGATATAAGATTAGGTTTAGGTTTGGGATTAAATTAATATTAGGATTAGGTTTACATTTTGGGTCGAAGTTAAGGCTGGGATTAGGGTTAGGTTTTGGATTAGATACAAAATTAGGATTAGGTTTACATTTTGGGTTGAAGTTAAGGTTAGGATTAGGGTTGGGTTTGGGATTAAATAATATTAGGATTAGGTTTAGGTTTTGGATTCAATATAAGGCTAGGATTAAGTTTATGTTTTGGGTTGACATTTAGGCTGGGATTAGGGTTAGGTTTGGGATTAAATATAATATTAGGATTAGGTTTAGAGTTTAGGATTAGGGTTCTTTGAGCCATGCAATAGAGGAATCACTTTTGGTCCCATGTAATATCGATGTGAGAGTGTGAAGAAACTTCTGAAGGTCTAAAGAACCTTCCTTTGATGTAAAGCTTCTTTACCAATTAAACGTTCTTCACTCTCACACAGCTCTATTACAAACATGGTTCTTTATAGAAGCAAAAGTGGTTCTATGTTTCTACAGTTAGCCCCATTTATTGTGTTAGTTTGAGCAATTCCATCCCATAAATGAAATTCCCCTCCACGGCCACTCTAAGGAAGTAGAGTTAAGAGTTTATAGCTCTCAGCCCTTTGCACTCAGATCCAGAACAAATGTTGGCCTGAGTATGGATTTGCTCTTTGATCTAATCTCCTCCTCCCACTTCTAGTCCAGACCAGGACAGCTCCACTAACAGTAAGAAGGCCAAGAGAATTCTGTGTGGACGATTTAGCCGAATCAGCACCAAGCTGCCCAGAATCCCCCTCCGGAGGCAGAAGCTGCCCAAAGTTGTAGGTATGTCAACATTTTTGAGCTTACAACACAGCATCGCTCAACCGGACATGCATCAATAAGATGATGGATGTTGCTCTTCGGTGTTCAGAGGTCATGACGGAGTTTTTCCTCCTACACTGTTTTAAGGATTTTTCACATTAAAACTGTGGAGGAACCTCTTATGGTGCTTTGAGGAACCTTCAAGAAAAGGTTTTTAGATGAAAAGATTCACAGTTTCTAACCGAAGAACCTCCAAGAGTTTCTCAAGGGTCTTATACTTTTAAGAGCGTACCATCGTCTTTGATAACAGATCTTCCTCTAGTTTCTTTCTTCATTGGTTGTTTGTAGTTGTCAATTCAGATCTGCACCACTCAGACTCAAGACTTAACGCAGTATCAAGTTCCAGAGACTTAAGACTCGACTCAGACTTACACAGACTCAAGACTTGACACAGACTCTCGTCCCAGAGACTAGAGACTTGATTCTGGCTCACAAACCAAAGAACCAAACCGTGATTCTGGCTCACGTCCCAGTGAATCAGACCTTGATTCTGGTTCACAAACCAGAGAATCTAGACTTGATTCTGGCTCACAAACCAAAGAACCAAACCGTGATTCTGGCTCACGTCCCAGTGAATCAGACCTTGATTCTGGTTCACAAACCAGAGAATCTAGACTTGATTCTGAGTCACAAACCAAAGAATCAAACCTTGATTCTGGCTCACATCCCAGTGAATCTAACCTTGATTCTGGCTCATGTCCCAGAGACTCGAGCCTTGATTCTGGTTCACAAACCAGAAACTCGAGACTTGATTCTGGTTCACAAACCACTGAATCGAGACTTGATTCTGGCTCACAAACCAGAGACTAGAGACTTGATTCTGGTTCACAAATCAAAGAATCAAGACTTGATTCTGACTCACAAACCAAAGAATCAAGCCTTGATTCTGAATCACAAACCAGAGACTAGAGACTTGATTCTGGTTCACAAATCAAAGAATCAAGACTTGATTCTGACTCACAAACCAAAGAATCGAGCCTTGATTCTGACTCACAAACCAAAGACATGAGACTTGAATCTGGCTCACGTCCCAGTGACTCATGACTTTATTCTGGTTCACAAACCAGAGACTCGAGACTTGAATCTGGCTCACGTCCCAGTGACTCATGACTTTATTCTGGTTCACAAACCAGAGACCCGAGACATGACTTGGACTCCATATCCCAGAGTTTAAAGATTCTGACTCAGACTTGCTCCTCGCAACCTCAAGACTTGAGACTCAAAGACTCAAAAACCAAAGACTCAAGACTTGGCTCTGACTCATCCTCAGAGAACAAGACTCAACCCCCCACAGAAATCAGACTGAACTCAGACTCACACTCCAGAGGCTTAAGACATGACTCATGCTCCAGAAAGTTGAGTCCTGACTCGGACTGTCACACAACTCAGACCTCCTGACGTTCCAAAGACTCAAAACTCGATTCCGACTCCCACTCCCGAGACTTAAGACTCCACTCAGTCTTGCACTCCCAAGACTCGAAACTCAACTTTTATCTCAGGGATTCGAAACTTAACTCTGACTCACACTCCCGAGACTGAAGACTCAGCTCTTGTAGAAACTTGTGACCTGACTCAGACTCGTATGAAGTCGTGCAGCTAGTGAACAGTGCACTGTGATATCTTCTGCCATTCAAGTCACTCATAGCGGAGAGTGTGATCGATGTAGTGCCACTCGTCTCTCTGGTACTGAGCACATCACGCTACCTTAGTGCTCCTCTGTCTTGGTTTGATCCGAGCCCAGCCGAAAAGTGCTGTAGTTGGGCTGAAAGTGAACCGCCGCTACCCAATCGGGGTCTCATTGGTTCCATTTGAATGGAATGCTCTGCCAGTATTGCTCTTGGCTCCTAGCAGAGCCATGTGTCTGTATTATTCTGAACCCAAACTGCCATGTTTTTTTCCCTCTGGTTTCTACTCTCATTTCCCTATTTCTTATTAAAGCTCCCGTGGTGGAGAGGCTGGTGCAGTGCTCAGTCCTTAATCAAAGACTTCTCTGTTTTTGCCAGGATGGAACCCCTGTGCAGTGTTCTTGCGGTCAGCGGTGCGAGATTGGCCGGCATACCGTTAGGAGGTGCTTTTTGGGAGAATATGAAAGCGGTCACACAAATATATCATACTCATGTAGTGCAGCTGATCAATGCTATGCTCCTACTGTAAATTATTGCATTGTGGGGTCATAAGAAGGGGGGAATCATGCTCTATATGTTGCGCCTGCCTCTAATTCTGCAAATTATCGGTTAAATCGGCTGACTGCACATGGTAAGGCTTGTTAGAATGAGCCTTTGTGAACATTCATTGTCTGAAAGTCTTTTTTTTAATTGGTTTCCTGCATCTACCCTACAGCACAAAAACAGTGTTTTCAGGTCTGGAGTCGGTAAACACTTGCAGTGCATCTATATTAGCATGGACAAGGACTTGGATACTGGTATAATAATGGTTACCACACCACGAAACAGCAACACGGGTCGTCAGTTCACAATAATATCAGAAGCTGGACGGATAAACTCGCTTCCTCAATACACAGAGTTGAGGAGTCTAAAAAAGTCTGGAAAACCCCAAGCTATGACATTTGTGCACAACTCATACTGCATATCTATCATGAGGTAATTTCCTTTGTCTGGCTGGTTATGCTTATTCCCTAGTGCAGGACATTATCATAAAATAAGGCTCAGCTGTGGCTAGTTGTGGCCTGCAGATAAGTCATAAGTCGGGGACTGGGTACTAAGCCTAGACTTGCCCCAGTCCAGGACATTCCCTAGTCCAGGACATTATCATAAAATAAGGCTCAGCTTTGATTACTGATGTTTAAACCGCATGAGCCGCCTCATTAAAGCTCACAGATACGCTCGCTTGTGGCCTTCAGACAAGTCACGAGTCAGGGACTGGTTACTAAGACTAGACTTGCCCCAGTCCAGTACATTCCCTAGTCCAGGACATTATCATAAAATAAGTCTCAGCTGTGGTTAGTTGTGGCCTGCAGGCAGGGAGCCAGGGACTGGTTACTAACACTAGACTTGCCCTAGTCCAGGACATTCCTTAGTCTAGGACATTATCATAAAATAAGGCTCAGCTGTGCTTAGTTGTGGCTAGAGGGCAAATCACAAGTCGGGGACTGGGTACTAAGATTAGATTTGTCCCAGTCCAGAACATTATCATAAAATAAGGCTCAGCTGTGCTTAGCGATGTTTAAACTGCATGAACCGCCTCATTGAAGCTCACAGATACGCTCGCTCATGGCCTGCAGACAAGTCACGAGTCGGGGACTGAGTACTACGACTAGACTTGCCCCAGTCCAGGACAATCCTTAGTCCAGGACATTATCACAAAATAAGGCTCAGCTGTGCTTAGCGATGTTTAAACTGCATGAACCGCCTCATTGAAGCTCACAGATTCGCTTGCTCAAGGCCTGCAGACAAGTCACGGGTCGGGGACTGGTTACTAAGCCTAGACTTGCCCCAGGCCATTCGGTCCCTATGAGAGACATGTGCTTCCTCGCCAATTTGCTGCATTATAGAAGTCAAAGAGTAGTCTTCATGGGGCCTGTGTGTTTAAAAAACTCACTGAAACAATAATATCTTTGTCGGCTTGGGTGAGGATGAGCTCCAGAACATTTCAATGAAACCCCTCAAGCTGCAAAAACGAAGGGAAAAAAAACTAAAACAAATAAGGAGCCGAAAGCAATAAAAGATGGCATTTTTTTGGAAGCGTGGCGCCATTTTCCGGAGCGAGGAGTCTCAGCGTCAGCGTTTCAGCTGGCAAATCAAAGTGGAGCGAAACTAAATAATGTTCGGCCAAATTCAAGACGCAAAGCCATGTTTATTTTATCAGCCAAAGCAGAACAAAACCATGTGCAGGCCGGGGTTGTATATGAACCCAACCAAAAGCACCACACATATACAAGATGGCCTAGATTAAGCTTCTTTCTGTCCGGCCTTTCTTTCGTCCAACCCCTGTGGCTCTGCTATCCTCATTGGCCACGATCCCTCCCTCTTTTTTTTTTTTTTCTTTCCTTCACTTCTTTTTGTAACCCTATCCTCACAGGCGCTCCAGTAGCCCGAGCATTCCAGGGGAGGTGGGGGTTGGGGCGCCCCGAAACAGGAAGTGACCAAATTTACCTCAGTCACTTTCAGAGCTGTGGTTTACCCAGAGTTAGCCTGGATCTAACTGAGCACACATGGCGATTTGGCACAGAGCTTTGCGTAGCAAACAGGGCTATGGCCTGCCTGTATTTTATGACTTTGACTGACTACTGATTACTAGGCTAGTAGGTATGCTAATATACAATATATGTCCAAATGTTTGTGGACACCACTTTTAATGAATGCATTTGGCTACTTTAAGTTGCACCCAGCGCTGACACAAATGTGCAAATGCACACACACACACACACACACACACACACACAGCTTGTCTAGTCCCTGTAAAGAAGTACTGCCAATAGATCTGGAACATGAACCTATTGGCACCATGCTGCCTAATGCCAGACATGGCCTAGAGGGGTATAACATTCCTCCTAGAGGGGTTTTATTTAGGCATGGAGTCATTTGTATTGGACACTGGATCATTTACTGTAGATATGGGAGCCTATAGGTGACCCATACTTCAATTCTTCACCCTCAAATTAACAGCAGCAACTGAATAATTTAGGTACTATAGGTACTAAGGTACTAAAATAGAGGCAATAAAGGTAATTTTAGGTGCTAAATTATTTAAAGTAGATACTAATTCATTTTTGTAATTAACATTGTATCATTTATTGAAAATAGTGAATAATCTGCATCATTTGGGGTAGACACTGAATAAATCATACTAGTTACTGTGACATTTAATGTACATAAGGAATATTTTCTAGTATATTTTGAGTTTCAGTAGACACTGAATCATAGTGATATTTTACAGTCCCTGTAAATAAGTACTGCCAATAGAATAGGACTCTCTGGAGCAGATAGTAAACATGAACCTATTGGCACCATGATGCCTAATGCCAGACGTGGCCTAGAGGGGTATAAAGTTCCCCCAGCAGCATTGAGCTGTGGAGCAGTGGAACTACTACTATGTTCTCTGGAATGATGGTGGTGCTCCATCAAGTAGTTTTGGAGGTGATGAGGTGGTATCAAGTCCTCTCAGTGTGATGTGCTGTTAGCAAGCTGAAGAAATATGCTAGTATATCCTGTAGGGCTACTGGGAGCCGTAAACCAGCCACTACAAGAAAAGTATTTTGTCCGCAAGTCCTTTGGAAAAAGGCAAATCAGTGTGTTTTATTCTGAAATTCAATAATAACAGGGGGGTAAATAGTAACGAAGTCACAGACATACTATTTATACATCAAATAACTGCCTAAAATGCTCAGTCGATGCATTGGTGGCAGCGGTTCCACACCTGGGTTCGCTAAGCTGCAACTGTTGGGCCCCTGACTAAGGCCCTTCACCCACTCTGCTTCCTGGGTGCCGCAGCAAAGACTGCCCACTGCTCCGGGCATGTGGGCTCACTGGTGTGTATGTGTGTGTCCACTGCACGGATGGGTTAAAGGCAGAGGTCAAATTCCATCTGTGTCCAACACAAATGGGGATTGTGGTTGTCTTTGTCTAGTCCAGTTTGTTTTTAAAGGAAGTGGATGGTAAAAGCTGGACTTCAGCTAGCATTAGTTTTTAGCCACAGATACCCTCTCGCCTGTGTGATGGTGTTTTGTTCTGGGCAGATCTTTTTTGTAGTTTTAGGAGGGCTTTGATTAACGAAGGACGACAAAATGCGAACTCTCACTATAGTCGGTCATTATGTCCAACATCAGGTCTAAACCTCTTGAAATTTGGGGTTTTCCAGAGACTAGACCTGGCTTAAACCTGCCTGTGTATTTTCTCACGCTTCTACCCCGAAGGTAGTGGTCAGCTGGGCCCACCTGCTGCTTCGGCTCCACGCAGCTGTGCAGGTCAGTACAGCTGGGATGCGCCAGGAATGCGCATTTGTCCCGACAGCCGTAACAGAGTATGGGTTTGTAGTGGCGTCAAAGCCAGTGTGGGCTGTCTCGCCACTCTGTGTCAGTGACCAGGGCCGAGCAGTTGTCAGCCTTTCGCTAACCCCAAAAGAACAAAGCCCCCAGTCTGCTGGCGCTTAGTTCTCACATGCATGTCGTGCCAGTTTACGGTGTGGCATTCCTACAATTTAGCGTGGTTATCTAACTGCTAACTGTGTCTGTGTCAATGTAAGCGAGGAAGAGGACAAGAGATGGCTGAGCTAATGTAGGAAAAAAAAATTGGAACCTGTACTAAGCTGCTATATTTGAACAAAAGTATTGGGACACCTGCTCATTCACCATTTCTTCCCAAATCAAGGCTATTAAAAAAGAGCTTATCCTGCTTTTGTTGGAGTAACTGTCTCTACTGTCCAGGGAATAAAGCTAGATTTCTGTAGCATTGCTGTGAGGATTTGATTGATTGCATCAGTGATCCATCATTCCAGAGAACACAGATCCACTGCTCCACAGCTCGATTCTGGGGAGCTTTATACTGCTCTGGGCTTTACGCATGGTGCTAATGTGATGTTTATCTGTTCCAAAGAGTCCTAATCTATTGGCAGTACTTCTCTACAGGGACTAGACAAGCTGTGCAATGCAAGCAATAAAATGTACAGGTTAGAAAATCTCCATTGAAAATAAAAGGTTGGCAGTTATACTTGGACTCCAGTCTGTTTGCAAGCAGCACTGTGCTTTAGCTGTAGTACATGGGTTCCTAACGCTAATGGAGGAGCCTCTCTGAGAAGTCCTGTGACTCCTCAGATATGAAGAGAGCTTCCTTGGAAAGTTTAGATAAAAAGCCAAATAGCTCGCACCACGTGTCAGGGAGTTGTAAACAGGCCAGGGCTGTGTGGTTAGCGCCTACTCCAGCCCTTGCTGGCCAAAAGCAGATGTGAAGGATAAACCGCAGGCATCCCACAGCTGTCCCTCTTCTCTAGGTCAGCAGAAAACAGTATCGGCCAGTCCTGGCCTTAAAAAAACACAGTGACCTACATTAGTAGGTCTGGAGGCCCGCTCTAAACAAAGGCTCTCCCTGACAAAGGAAGCTGGCTAATCGCATCTGAAGCTCACTAGGAGTTAGCATATCTTGGCTTATCTGTCCGTGTGTAATTAGATAGCGTTTTATTAGCCAATAAGCTGGAGGTTCAAACGAGATGACCTGGCTTGCCAGATGTTTAAACTATTTGAGTGAGGAAACCACTTTTCTACCACTTATGCTACGGTTCTGATATAACTCCACTATGTGTCTAAATGTTTCTGGACACCGCTTCTAATGAACGCATACTTGTCTAGCCCTTGTGGACCAGTACTGCCAATAGATTAGGACTCTCTGGAGCAGATAAACATGAACCTATTGGCACCATGTTGCCTAATGCCAGGCGTGGGCCAGAGAAACTTCCAGTGTTCCCTGGAGTGATGTTACTTGGGGAATTGGGGATTAGTTGGGGTGGTGATCATCAACCATCTTGGCCTTACTAATGCTCTTGTCATTGTCATTGTCATCTAGTAGAAAGACAGTTACTCGGGAGAACCTCTTTTTAATACCCTTGCTTTCAAAAGAAACAATGAATGGGCAGGTGTCCCAATACTTTTGTCCATAGAGTATAATTGTATTTACATTTATGGCATTTGGCTGTCGCTCCAGTTTAAACGCCATTACACAGGAAGGTAGGTGAGGGACTCTTGGTGTGTACTTTCCCAGCCAGGGATTTGAACCCCACACTGCCTCAGGCAGTTGGTCTAGTGTGTCCCACTACACTACACCACACCACCCCACATCAGCTGCTACTCCTTATTAGATATAAGCTAAAGTACTACATTGGATCCAGGTCCAGGCTGGATATGCAGCTTTCCTAAGCACCTACGACTTCATGGACTTCATGGTCTTTCTATGTCCTGTGTGGGCTGTAGGCCCTTTTGTTTCATTAAGAATTATAAAAGAGCCTTTGTCTCCAGAAGAACTCAAGGAATTCTCCTGAGTCTGCTTGTTCTGACCCCTGTGTTTGTTTGGCTTGTTTGTTTTTTCCCCTCTTTTCAAAACGTCCAGTAGCCCACCACGACCCCGAGAACACCTTCAACTGCAGCTTCATCGAGCCCCCGTCAGTCGCCGAGCAACCGACCCCGTCCTGGTCCTCCCAGGAGTCCTTCTCCTCTTTCGAGACGAGCGAAGACGGCCCTGTTTACTGCGTGCCCCACGAAGGTGAGTCACTGTGGAAAGCAGCACAGATAAGCCATCTGTTTGGCCGACGGGGAGCAGCAATTGGGGAGTTGAGGAGTCTCTGAACAATTTTTGTGCTGACCCAGTTTGATGGAGAGTGACTGACTGTGGAGAAAGATTCGCTGGAATGGTAATGCCAGGCTTTTAGGCGTGTGGGCTGTGTGTGTGTGTGTGTGTGTGTGTGTGCGAAAATACAAACAGGAAATGGCACAAAAGGCCAAGTCAGCAGCAGGAATGCTGCCAAGTCATGAATCATTTTCTTCTGTAATGCTTGAGCAGGAGGGGAGTAATGATCAGTGTTTTCTAAGCAATTTTGGTTTGCTGGCGAAACCCAGACGGAGACACTCAAAGAATCGCCCCAGGCGCTGTTTTGTACTGTAATGTGTGATGTTTCTTAAATCCAGCCCTGACATCCAGCAGTGTGTGTGGTGAGGAAGAGCCAGGGGCTGTTTAATATGTATTTTTAAGCTGCATTAGTTACAATAATAGAGACATACGCTACTCGCCTTTAGGTTTAGCTAGTTGTCGGTAAAAATATCGCTGTCTTTCTTTTCATCACTCCAAGATCATTACCATGCTGCCGTCTAGCCGTCTGAGGATGTGTACTTGTGATTTGAGCTGTAGCTCGACCCTTTATGCTTAAAAAAACACTCTGGTTTGGTTCAAATATACCAAATACACACATTTTTCCTCTTACCCCGTCATTACTCTACCGCGTCAAGACTCATCATTGACTACTCATCATTATTAATTAATCAATACTCTCTTCTTCTTCTTCCTTATGGTCTGTTCAGATACCATAAATGAGGCTAATGTGAAGCCCAGTCCCAGCACCACTCCAGAAAAGGCTGTGTCCGTTACTGAGGAGGATGCCGGAGAATACACATCTCTCAAAGACACACGAGCAACCACGAAGCAACCCGCCAATGACGGCAGCGAGCAACCACTGCTGAAGTCTTCCGACAGCGAAGGCTCCACAAGTGGGTCCGAGTCAGCCATGGGGGCTCTTTACGCCCGAATCGCTCGCCTTTCTAAGCACTCCAAAGAGGAAGAAGACAGTGCAGCAGAAGCCAAGGCCAACGACAAGGCCCCGTCTCCAGAGAGGACCAAACCACGCCCTCCGGACCCCTCCACCAAGCCCAAAGTGTCCTGGATCCATGGAACATCTGGTGCCAACCAGTCAGAGAAGGGCCAGGCTCCATCGCCACCCAAAGAAAAGAAGAGGAGCTCTGCTGATGGTTGCGCAAAGGGCGAGGAGAAGCAACGGTCGAAGGAGAAGTCAAGCAAGAAAGGGGAACAGAGGAATTCAGATGCTAAGAAGGGTGACGGAAACGAATCCCCAAGCAAGACCAAAGCCCACAAAGCTTCGGACCCCATTGAGCACATCAACGGAGCGGTCCAGAATGCCTTGAAGAAGATTGGGAACTTCCACTCCGAGAGGAAAGGGAGCGAAACTGCCAAAGAGCCACCAAAGAGCCCAATAATCATGCACCCTCACATAAACTCTGAGGCGGCCACTCTTCTGGCTGCTCAGCTGAAGGAGAAGACCCAGAGCCTGAACCGTAACGAGGGTCTCTCAGTTGGCATCAAACCCAACGGAGTGTCCACCCCCCAGGCCAACCGGGAGAAACCCACGCCGCCCCAGAAGGCCAAGCGCTCAGTAACTGGGGCAAACAAAGCCCTTCTGCCCACCTCTACTAACCTTCAGAAGATGGTGGCTCCTGTGACGGACTCCACAACCCCTGAGCCCAAAAGCCCAGAAAAGCAGGCCTTGAATGGGACCAAAGTAGGAGATGCAGGTGACCCCATGCCAAAGAAAACGCCCATTAAAAAACCACCCAGGAAGAAAGGCAAGGAGGGAACAGCAGAGACAGAACCTAAGGCCACTCCAA
This sequence comes from Salminus brasiliensis, assembly GCF_030463535.1. NCBI lineage: Eukaryota > Metazoa > Chordata > Actinopteri > Characiformes > Bryconidae > Salminus > Salminus brasiliensis. The sequence goes on from NC_132897.1 coordinate 5,213,399, forward strand.
AGACGGCCATCATGCCACCTCAGTTTGTCAAATAGACGCCATGCTTGGAAATGACTGGGCTGGACATGCAGTGCTGCCCATAGCGAAAGGAACCTTTCACTTAACACGCTCCTGTTTCATGGGTGTGATAAGAAAACAATCAGAAGAGCTGCGTGACGGATCTTTATTTACTTTGTTTGAGGTCCAGGATGAGCTTGGAGAAGGAACAGTCACTGGTTATCATGTTGTGCCTTGAAGGTTTTACAAGTTTGTACAGATTTCGAAAGGAATTAATCAGCATTATAGTTTTAAATGGATTCAGAGTAATGTTATAAGCTTATTTTATACAGTATTCCAGCATTTATACGTTCACCAAACATCAGTGCATTCATCACTATTTCAGGTCATCCTGTGTTCTAACATTATGACCCAACGGAGCTTGTATTCTTCTGATCTACAGGTCAATTTTGATAAATGATTGATAAATTGACCACAGTTAGCATTTCTCATAGCGTGAGCAAAAATGGTACTGTGGATAATCATAGTCATAGTGGTGTGAGGCAAAGGATTCCCACCCCTATTGTACCCTAAGTAGATGCTGTCATTCCACAGCAATGCTCTGCCTCATACTCACACAGTTCTCACAACCTATCAAGCCTCTGTGCTGCAGTGTGCAGTCCTATCAGTACAGCCCTGCAATGGTTGAAGCGTAAACATAAACTGGACCAAAGACAGCGCTTGTTGCCTAACATCTGCTAATTAGCTTTTATCAGGTTATCAGCTCGTGCGTCAGTCGTCTTCTATCAGCTTCCAGTTTAGATTCCATGTTGGTTGGTTGGTTGCAGTAACTCAATGCTCTTTCAGATTGTGGCATGTTTTCATCCAGCTGTTTATAAGGGAAAGGGATCCAGAAATAACTGAATGCTGCTGTTAAGACACAGTGATTTTAGCTGCTTTTAGTTCTTCCACTCTTGGCATTGCGTCTAGATTAGGGGCCTACAAATGCATCTGAAGGTGACAGATCGACTGCATCGATTGTTTTTTTACGGCCAAAAATGCTGGATATTGTTGAAGTTACGATTTTCTAATGACGATATCATGACCATTGATACCTATTTCTGAACAATGCTTTCACCTTGCAACTCCTTATCTCCTAGCTTTAGGATTCAGTTATAGTTTCTGAACCAGAAACTATCAATTCTGAACAGTTTGGTAACCGTTGAGTTAGTATATTTTGTGGCATACCACAGGGTTCTATTTTAAGGCCCATGAAAGTAATGTAAATTGTGACAGCAGTGTAGTTTTATATGAAAATATATATTTAGTATATAAATTCCAAAGTTTTCCAGAGATAATTACATGGCTACAGACCATCTCGAACTACCAGTGTGGTACCCAGCAGTATGGAGAGTTGTTTGCATGGTCACATAGCAGCATATCATTTAGACAGGTCTAGATTTTGAAGCCTGATTACATTAGTACTGAAATGTGGTGTTGAAAGATACTCAATTACAAAAAGTATGTTCGATTCCCAGTCCTATTTGTATGCCTGGTGTTTACACCCCTATTCCAGACTCCTGCCGTTTCTATTGCTCCTTGTTTTCAGTAGTAAAGAGGCTGGACGTGGCGACGAAAGTCCTGGAAAGTGAGGTTTTCGTCGCCTTCGCTCCAATCAGAGCATGTGGGCAACAGACCTCAGACTGATGAGAGATTGATAGATGGTGTCGTGTTACAGTTACACAAACAAGTCTGTTGCCGCTTTCATAGAAGGACAGACTGAGAAAATTAACAGTGAACAAATGGAGCTAGTGATTACTTGTAACGCTGAGGCCTTTTGTTGTGCGAGTGTTTGTTTGAGAGCTTTATTGAGCCTGAAATGTTGGTCCAAACCCGACTATAACCTGAGAGCGTTCTCCTTGAAGTCAACGAATGGAACTAATAGAAAGCAGAGACCTAATTAACACCATATATCACGTCTGTGCTCTCAAACTAAAATGATCATTTTTTACATATTTTCCTCTTGTACGTTTTCCTGAGGGATCGCTCACAGAACTGATACAGTATATGGCAACTGTAGATCCACTGCTAGGTTCCTAGTCAATAACATAGTATAAATGGACATCAGTTGAGTGTAATGAAGGCCCTTTAAGCAAATACACAGTCATATTAGACTATTATGACCACTAACCTAATAATGGGAATTACCACCCTTGGCTCGGACAACACTAGCAAGACGTTGTGGTATTGACTGTAGCATTAGGTGATGGAAGGTGCTCGTTATAGAGGTTATCTATCTGCTCAACAGTGGCTCGTCGATTGCTCTGTACCACTGGCCAGAGTCGTCGCTCCCATCTGGCATCAATTACCCATGGGGCACCAGCGTCATGGCATTGGGAGGCACTTAATGTGTGGGAAGCCCATTCTCTGATCAATCAGATCAGTCAGTCCTTTGTCCATGCTGATCGTTTTGCACTCTGCAACAACTGACTGGTGTGCTCGCTTAATTATACAGGCAGCAAACCTTGTCCTGGGCAGAGTTCATTCCAAGCATAATGTTCTGATATGACTGTGTACAAGATCATTTACCTTAGGCCACTGGAACAGTGACATAACGCATTGTCTGTAGTGACAGAGGGTGTTGATATTTCTCATATATCTCATCATTAGTGACATAGCTTTCTACATAGTTAATAAACATCTTATTCAATGCTTATAAATGTGTCATTTACTCCCAAAGTAGGCAGCCTTAAAACTGATATCCTTCAGTCTGACGCCAATACAGTAATACTTGCGTAATATCATTTTGCAAGTGACATAAGCTGTTTGTGAAACTCAAGTGTTGTTTTATAAATGCTTTATTCAGTGCTTATAACTGTGTTATTAACCCCTTAAACTCCTTGGAACTACTGGTGGGTAGTAACAACTGCAGCTACTTTGCACTGCTTTGCCGGTAGTTACCTATTAGTAATCCTTAGGGTGTGATGAAAGTCACGGAGCATAGGGGCTTAAGTTCGTAAGTAGGTAGCCTCCAAATAAGGTGCTATCCTAAAACATCCAATGCCATCTAGCCTAAGTATGCTGACATAAGCTGTTTAATAATACCCAGGTTTTGCTTTATTAATGTATAATTGCACCGATCCACCTTGTTTCCACATTCACTGTCCAGTCTACCAGCTCCCACATCCCATTTCCATTCTCCATTTTCATCTTCCATTTTCCATTTCTCTTCACCTTGTTTGTTCTTCCATGCTGAGGACCCCACAGGACGGACCCCAACAGAGCAGACTGTAGTATTTTTTGAGCGGAGGGTCATTCTCAGGACTGCAGTGACACTGACTGACATGGAGGTGGCGAGTGTGTTAGTAGTGTGTGTTGCACTGCTGGGGGTACGAGTGGATCAGACACAGCAGTGCTGCTGGAGTGTTCAAACACTGTCTGTCCACTTACTGTCCACCCTTACCTAGTTGGTCCACCTTGTAGATAAAGGTAAAGTCAGAGACAGATGCTCTGTATCTATTGCATTGGTCATCATCTGGTCCTTCATCAGTACTCACAGGACGCTGCTGCCCACAGGACACTGCTGCCCACAGGACACTGTTGACTGGATATTTCTGGTTGGTGGACTGTTCTCAGTCCAGCAGTGAAACTGAGGTGTTTAAAGACTGCAGTGCTGAGAATGACCCACCACCCGAATGATGACCTGTTCTGCGGTGGTCAGTCTTGTGGGGTAGTATGCAGAGTATGCAGTATCCTATATGGAAAGTGGAGCTGATAAAATGGACAATGAGTGTAGAAACAAGGAGGATGGTGTTAATGTTATGGCTTTGGACAAATATTTCAAGCTCTCGAGTGTGTGTGTGTGTGTGTGTTTGTATGTGTTTATATGAAGACTCCTGAGTTCTCAGAGTGCCTCAGCTGAATTCCCAGCATTGTTAAGCATTACCCATGAGTGCACTACGCCTCATGTGCCTCAAGCCACAGGGACCTAATAGGGCATGCATTACAAATGCATATAACAGCATATATATATATATCATAGTACACATCCAGAAGTGCACTTATACAGCATTATACACCAGTATCCTTATTCCTCATCTACAGTAGTGCCTGCAGTATATCACCACTATTGTTTTATACACAACGTATAGTATTTGGCATCAGTACGCCGCTCCTAGTGGAGGCCCCGCTTCTCCTAGGCATTGTCGAACAGTATGTTCAGGGGACACGGTTGGGCCAGATCCACCCAGCTAGTTCCCACACGCTCACCCCTAACAAGCCGACCACATAAATGCTAGCTGAAACAAACCAGCCGAGCTTTTCTCATCAAACCCGGACAAAATGACTACGTCTGACGAGCCGTTAGAGTGTAATGTCACGTCTTTGAGCCTTAAAGCACTTGCAGGTTATTCTTGGCCCACGCTGGGAAAATCCTGATCGGCAGAAATGAAGACAGTGGCTGAGAAATGATGATTAAAAAATAATAATGAAAAACTGGACGATTAAGAAGGCATTCATTAAAAAAAAAATATTAATAATTGTACAGTATGAGTTCCAGCTCTGGTGGCGGTGGTGCTAGTGTGTACTGAACGCAGTCAGTGTTGTTAAATTTAATGTAAAGTAAGGGTTTGTATTGGGTTTCTCTAATTACTGTGTCGTTACACATTAATAATCTTGTTATAACAGTGTAACTACTGTAATAGAGGCGATAGGGCGGAATTACAGCGGTTTAGCTTGTGTAAGGACACATTTACACAGTCCTGATACGTGTAATTAATGAATAACTATGTAATTAATCAGTAATAGAAACGCAGTGGAAGCACAATGCCCATGTTATTTTTTTTACAGGCGTTGGTCTAAGCTGAATTTGCTACATGTATGTATTAGCGTACGCCGTGCCGCTGTAATACGGTCACCAGTAGTTACATTGTTGGTATTATATGGACTGTTAACGTGTAATTACACAGTTATTACAGACACTTCCTCTAAAGTGGGGCCAATCTTTCTTTATATGGTACAAATTTCCCTTTTTATAATGGTTATTTTTCTACATACCAAGATATTTTGTAATAATAGTGTTATCTATGTTTGTAAGCTGTGCTTATACAACTTATATTTTTTGCTCTGTCTTTGATTTTTTGGTGTCAAATGAACTGGCTTTCAGATTGAATATGTCCGCCCTCCCCCTTCCCCCCTACACACACACACACACACACACACACTTTTTTCCTCTTCTGATCATTCAAACATCAGGTACAAGTTTATGTGTATGAACATTTTTACTGTGTTGTTGTTTTTGTTGTTGTTTGTTTCTTCTCGTTTCTCTGTGGAAGTTATTGTTTTATTACAAACAGTAAATCGTATGATGCAGAGGTCAGTGGGAGGCCAACTCTCCAACTATCTACCCGTATTAACCCGTAACGTCCTGTGTCTTTTACTCCATCCTCTCGTGTAGGATCCTCGACAAAGAACAGATGTTCATGTTTTTGCACAGAACCCGAAGCTTTTCCAACTGCAGTATAAGGTATTATAGGATTTGAAAGACTGAAGAACTGTTTTCCGCTCTGACCGGGGCCTGACCGGGCCCTGAATTGAGGAGTCTGACTGTGGGCGTGGATTGCGTTTGCGATGCCTCTCGGTTTGTGTTGACGTTGTTGATGTTGTGGCTGTTCATTACCTACTTTTGGAAATAAAAAAAAGAAACCTGTAGCTCCTGAACCTGAAGACTTGGACTGCGTCTGAATTTATTTTCATCGTAGATCATCACACCAGGGCGGATACTGATATTATTAATAATAATAATAATAATAACCAGTATGATTTCATATCCAAATAAACTTTTTTGCAGTTTTAGTTAAACACTGTCAGTTTGAAGTGTATAATGTAAACAGTGGTCAGATTTCTTAAACATTAACATCACAAACGTCTGTCTGTCTGTCTGTCTGTCTCTCTGTTTATCTATCTATCTATCGATCTAGCTTTCTATCTGTCTGTCTTTCTATCTGTCTGTATATCTGGCTATCTATCTATCTATCTATCTATCTATCTATCTATCTGTCTGTCTGTCTGTCTGTCTGTCTGTCTATATGTCTGCCTCTCTGTATGTCTGTCTGTATATCTGTCTATTTATATATCTATCTGTCTGTCTATCTATATATGAAGCAATCTGTCTGCCTATATGTTTCCTGTCTGTCTATATATCTACCTATATGTCTTTCTATCTATCTATCTATCTATCTATCTATCTGTCTATATGTCTCCCTCTCTGTCTGTCTGTCTGTATATCTGTCTGTCTGTCTATTTATATTTATCGGTCTGTCTATCTATATATGAAGCAATCTGTCTGTCTATGTATTGATTTGTCGGTCTATATATCTGCCTGTCTGTCTATTTGTCTGTCTGTATGCTATTTTACTGTCTTTCTATATATCTGGCTATCCGTCTATCTGTCTATATGCGTGTATGTATGTATATATAGTCATTCTCACTGTCTGTCTGACTTTCTCATCTATCTGCCTACATATATCTATATGTATCTGTCTGTCTGTCTTGCTGTCTATCTGTCTGCCTATTAATCACTCTTCTCTTGTATGCTCTTTCGCTCTGTATTTCTCTGTCTATCTCTCTCATTTAGTTCAGTTCATTATGAAGCTCTATGCTGCCAAAGCACAGTAAAGTATTTATCTACTGCTGAACATCTTTAATAGGAGCAATAGTAGCCATAGAGCTAATATGCGTCAGAGCTAACGGTCAGGAGAGTCTCTCTTTCTCGCTCTCTCTCCCTCTTATATCCCTGCAATAATTGATATTTCACGCTTTCTGCTGACTCCTGGCTGGCTCTGAGGTGCGGGTGGAGGCTGACCGTAGCTTTAGTGGCCGTGGTCGTGGCCATACAGTCATCAAAGAGCCCCGAGGAGCTGCCTGGCAAACTGCAGCAGCAACACAACAGCCTCTTTCATGCAGAAACAGTCGGGAGTCTGTTTGAAGGGGCCCAGGAGTTAAAGCATCATGCGCTGCATACTGCCACTCGTTTTTCTTACCTTTTTTTCTTTCAAATTGGGGGATGGGGCACCGGGGTTGGGGCAGGGGTAGCCAAAGCATCATGGGAAGAAGGAAAAGCACAGGGAAAGAGGAAACTTATACAGTGATTAGATTTAATAAAATCAACAGAGCAGCCCTGGAGCAAAGACATGTGACCCTTTCAGCTCCGAAGGCGCTGTAGTATGTCTGACCCTGGCGCTTTATTGGAGGACAGCTGTGGCCCAAAGGTTAGAGAAGTGGGCTGGGGACCGGAAAAATGGTCGGCTCGACACCCTGGACCATAAGGAAAGGAAGTGGGGGCAGGGGGTGGGAAGGAACAGTGCTTTTCCCTATCTCAGCGTTCACACAACAGCAAGGCAGCTAACCTCCAATTGCTCCCAGGGTGTGGAGGTAGCTGACCACCTCTGTGTGTGTGTGTGCTCACTGCCCCTAGCTTGTGTTTCTTGTGGTTCTCTGCCACAGATGGGATCAATGCGGAGGCTCATTTTCATTGTTGTGTTGGGCAATGGCTATAAAAAGGTCTTTGCATGTGTAAGTGTGTGAATGTGTGTGTGGGCATGCATGTGCAGACTAAACAAAACCCCTCAATGATTCATAGAGTTACGACTGTGGAGATCAGACAAGACTGGTCATGAAATACACACACAAAATACACACACACACACACACACACACACACACACACACACACACACAGGTTTACTTCCACTCCACATTTATTAAAGCATGTTGACCCAAAATGAAGCAGCATAATTGCCATACACACACTATACGGACAAAAGTATTGGGACACTCCTCTTAATCAATGATTTTGGGTGTCTGATTCAGTCCCATTGCCACAGATGTATCAAATCAAGCCCCTGGCCAACATCACACTGGGTGAGCCATCTACCCACTCAGCGAGAGCAAGGCCAACTCTGGCAAGCAGCATGGCCCAAAATTCGAACATAGATCCCATGTTTGTAGAACAGAAAGGTTCCTTGAAGGCCCCTCAAAGCACCTTAAGAGGATCCCCCACAGGTCCAGAGTGAAGAACCTGGAAAAAGTTTCTCAAAAACAATGTAAAGATGGCAATTCCGACAAAAGCAGGATAAGCTCTTTTTTTAATACCGACAATGAACGAGGTGTCCCAATACTTTTGTCCATGTGTTGTCTCTCTGGATTTTTTGAGGACTATGCTCTGGACATATCCCACTTCGGTTATATCCCTAATTTTTATTCTGTGGACCTTCAGTCCAGTGGGAATGTGGTAAGAGGACCTATAGGATATGTCCCAGCTAACATGCCCATGTGGGGGCATGTTCCTCAAAGCACCTCAAGAGGTTCCTCCACAGTTTCAAACTGAAGAACCACCAAAAGTTCCTCAAGGATCTTCTACTTTTAACAGTGCAGTGCTAAAGTAAACACTGTGATAAACAGTGTGTGTGTGTGTATCCTTTGTGTGTTTTTTTTTTTCATTTGACCTCACCTCTGCGAGAGATGCTCTCAAGGATTGAATCTGTTTGCAAACAAAGTCAGGCTAGACAGATGCGCGCGCACACACACACACACACACGGATCACAACAGACGAAACACAAGGACCACACATGTCATGGGAGTCAAGGGTTTGCTGACAGAGAAAGAGAGAGAGAGAGAGAGGGGCGGACGGTACAGTGGTAACATGGCATACTGAACACTAGTCTAAGCATCTCTCTCTCTCTCTCTCTCTCTCTCTCTGGGATTTTGATCTCCAGTCGAGTTCCAGGTCGTCCAAAACAGCCTCCCCCCATAACCAGGAGCCTATTCAGGACCCGGCCGTCGCCATAGCAACAGGAACAGATTGCTTCCACATCTGGTAGCTATTTCAGCCCCTGTGGAAGAAAAAAAAAAAAGAAAGAAAGAAATTTATGAGTGAAGGGGAAAAAGACAAATATTTTCTGCAATGCAAAGCAGAAAGAAGGCCGGGGTAGAGTTACGCCTGAGAAGGGGGCAGACCCCCACCCCCCAACCCCCCTCTTTTTTTTTATGTTGCTCCAAGTTACGAGTCTGAGATTACGGTAGGGGGTGACGTAGGCCCTGCTCGCCTGATACAGAGAACTGTTCTGTGTGTGTGGTGAAGCAGCATTCAGCACATGAAGCACATGGATTAGCTTGTTAAATTACACAGGCTAGACCAAACCATACAAGCTACTGTATGTGCTGGTCCTTACCTGTGCTAGACCTGTGGTAAACCATAGAAATCAAAGCCTAAAGCCTGAATGATACAGACTAAACCATTACAATGAAACTAGAGACCAAACTAAACCATATCAACCACACTAAAAACTTAACTATACAGACCAAAACCATTCAAGCTTTTACATTAAAGGCATTTAGCAGACGCTCTTCTCCAGAGCGACTTACAAAAGTGCTTTGCTGTTTACCCAAGAAAAACCTCAGCTAGTTTAAATAGACTAATAATTTAAAGATCCTCTAAGTTTAGACACTTCTAAACACAAGTCAGTAAGGAGACCACTCTACTATTCACCCAGGTATTCTCAGAAGAGGAGGGTCTTCAGTCTGGGTTTGAAGACAGTGAGCGTTGGACTCTGCTGTTCGGACACCCAGGGGAAGTTCGTTCCACCACTTCGGTGCAGGACAGAAAACAGCCTGGACGCTCGTCTTCCGTGGATTTTGAGGGATGGCGGGTCGAGCCGAGCCGTACTTGAAGCTGGAAGGGCTCTTGGTGCAGATCAGCTTTTGACCATTGCCATCAAGTACGGAGGGGCTGGCTGGTCCAGTCTTAGCTTTGTAGACCAGCATCAGGGTTCTGAATCTGATGACCTGGGCAGCAGCTACAGGAAGCCAGTGGAGAGAACGCAGCAGTGGAGAGACATGGCTGAATTCAGGAATGTTGAAGACGACCCGTGCCGCTACATTCTGGATGAGTTGCAGGGGCCTGATGGTGCGCAGAGGGAGACCAGCCAGAAAAGAGCTGCAGTAGTCAAGTCTTGAAGTGACGAGAGACTGAACATCTGAGCACCTGGGTGGCCTCTCTAGAGAGGAAGGGTCGAATTCTCCGGATGTTGTACAGGAGAAATCTGCATGACCGAGTTACGTTTGTGACATGACTTGAGAACGATAACTGATCATCCATGACTACACCAAGACTTCGAGCTTCTGTAGATGGAGTGACCAGTGAGCTCTCAAAGGAGATGGCAAGATCGTTTTGAAGTCCAGCAGTTCCTGGGATGTACAGCAAAGCCTTACTAGAGACCAAACTATTAAAAAACAATAGCATAAACTATACAAACTAAACATGAGACTAGACCATACAGACTAAACCATACTAATCCATTAAAACTACAACTTGAGACTACACCATATCGTCTAAACCATAATAGAGACCAAACCTTTACAAACTAATCCATTAAACTAGAGTACAAAATAGACCCAACTAGAGACTGAATTATACAGACTAAATCATACAAACTAAACCTGACACTAATCTATACAGGTTTAACCATAGAAACCAGACTAGAAACTAAACTATACAGGCTAAACCATCCATGTCAAACTAGAGACTAAACTATATGAGCTAAACTATTAAAATCAAAACTTGAGACTAAACCATCATCTAAACCAAACTAGAGACTAAACTATACAGGCTAAGCCATACAAACTAAACTAGACACTAATCTATACAGGCTAAACCATCCATGCCAAACTGGAGACCTTACCTCTACAGGTAAGTCAGGACCTTAACCATTCATGCCATATGGGTTAAACCATACACAAACCGTACATAGACTGCATAGGCTAAACCATTCAGGCTATATATTATAGGCTAAACCTGAAATTAAACCATGTGGGCTATGTAGGCTAAACAAAAGACCAAACCATACAGGCTTTATATACTAAGCCATACAGGCTAGCCCAGAGACTAAACTGTATGGGCTTCGTTGACTGCACAAAACAGATGAAACCAGAGACTACACTATATAGGCTAAGCCATGCAGGCTATATACACTTACACCATAGACTCAACCATACAAGCAAAACCGGAGACTAAACCCCATAGACTATAACAACAAATATAATGTGCTTATATATATATATATATATATATATATATATATATATATACATATATATATATACATATATATATGCTTATGGTGTATATATATATATATATATATATATATATATATATATATATATATATATATATATATATATATATATATGCTTATGGTGCTTATATGGGCTTAAATGGGCTACATAGCTAAAACCAGACAGGCTAAGCCTGAGATTAAAGCATGCTAGCTAAACATGCTGCACCACACAGGCTGAATCATCAAGGCTGTTTTTTCCTCCGATATAAAAATACTGCTTACTGTAGCTGTGAAGTTCCAGTGATTCCCACTGCAAGCAGAAAGTGTGTGTTTGACTGTGAGAAGATTTATGAGCATGCCAGCTTTGTTGTTTTAGCATGTTTTGAATCACTGGGCTCCAGCACGGTAACGCCTGATGCTAACCGTGCCGCATCAGTGCCGTAATTTCTCCAGAGCGTGTGCAGAACAGCCTACGTGTCCATGCCCTCACCATGAGAGGTTTTTTTACTGGAAGGCATTTGGCCCTCGCACGGGCCTCTCACCACAAATCGCTGAGATCAGCACTTTAGCATACAGAGTAGCAGCAGTGAGCTCACGCATGTGTGTGTGTGTGGGTAATATATCATTACCAGCCAAAACTACTGAACTCACACTGATGTAAAATGCCCTGATTTAGCCTTAAATATGCAGTAATTAAAAGCTGAAACTGTCGCAGCCAGCAAACGCCTTCATTTTCAGGCCCGTTGGCCGTTTTCCGATGAAATGTCAAACGTCTTTAAACAGCATGATTTGAAATGCAGTGGCTCGTTCTGGCATCACAGAGAGGCTGTTTTTTGGATTCGGTAAAAGTACGGATTGTTACAGTATGGGCCAAAAGTCCAGGGTACCATTTTCACATTTATCAAAAACATAGGACAACTTGACACTATTTTAACTGGAGACAAATCCATGCCTGAAGACCTGAAGACCCCCATCTGGCCCCACTTTCACACATCCCACCAATACTTAAACAAGGACAAGGTTCGGAGACCTAACCATAGGCTCTAAACCCATAGGATCTAAACCACACAGTAGGGTGACCATGCGTCCTCTTTCTGGGATGTGAAAAATGTGTCTTGGCGGATTTCCAAATTGTATAAAATGCCCAGGATCTCACCCTGATTTCATATCAAAACCTTGATGCTGGCCTACAAAGCCAAGAACGGTCCAGCCCCTCCATACTTGATGGCGATGGTCAAAAGCAGATCTGCACCAAGAGCCCTTCCAGCTTCAAGCAGAGTCCAACGCTCGCTGTCTTCAAACAGCCCTCCTCTTCTGAGAATACTTGGGTGAATAGCAGAGTACTATGGTCACCTTACTGACTTGTGTTAGAGTCTAAACTTAGAGGATCTTTAAATTATTAGTCTATTCACACTAGCTGAGGTTTTTCTTGGGTAAATAGCAAAGCACTTTTGTAAGTCGCTCTAGATAAGAGCGTCTGCTAAATGCCTTAAATGTAAATGTAGATCAGGGTTTGCTTCTACAGTCGCTGCGTTCCAAAGAGCTGGGGATAACCAAGGGCCAGGAAGGATACAGCAGTGGCGTCCTCCAAATCGATCCAAATGTAGGCCGAATTGACCTGCATCTACATGCAGCCATTAGTCAAATTGCTTAAGTCCCGCCTTCTTACTGCCAATATTGGTCTACATATACCTACATCTACATGCAGCCTTTGGTCAAACTGCTTCCCACCATAGCAGATTGGCCATAGCCTTAACATGTGATATGATGTACGTTTAACTCCCTCCTGCCCTCTTTCTCAAGTATCTCAGACAACATGCTCATGGGGGCGCTCACATGTGTTTAACATAGGCTAGGTGGCTTCCAGGTGGGCATAGGCTCTGAATGGGTTTGAGTTGAGCTCCCCAAACGGGCCCCATTATTACAGCCCTCCTTAACCTCACATGGCCTTAATCTCAGCTAGGCTCCGTATGCAGTAAACAACCCATCCTGGTCGCATCACCGACCCTAGTGGGCCCCTGGGGGGCATCCATATGTGAGGCCAACGTGAAACCCAAGGAACAAGGCGTTCTGATTTCCAGTCGGGCTGCCCATACAGGCCCCCAAAGTACAAAATGAGATGTCCAAAGTATAGTCCTCAAAAGATCCAGAGATATAAACTATATGGACAAAAGTATTGGGACACCTGCTGCTTCATTGTGGGTATTAAACAAGAGCTTATCCTGCTTTTGTCAGAATAACTGTCTACACTGTTAGAAGTATAAGATCCTAGAAGTACTTTTGGAGGTTATTCAATCTGAAACTGTGAAGGAACCTCTTAAGGTGCTTCAAGAAAAGGATTTTAGAAGACAAAGGTTCCTTGAAGGTTCCTCAAAGCACATCCCAGGGAAGGGGAGGATGTTGGATGGTCAGCACCCCACCTCATCCTAAACGAACTCCTCAACTCATCCTATCCAAAAGTATTGGCAGGAGCACCACCCATCACTCCAGAGTGTCCTATTCTATTGGCAGTACATCTTTTCTACAGGGACTAGACAATCTGCAAACCGCTGTCCACAAACATTTGGACATGTAGTTTATAAGTTTGAAGAACCTCGTAAAAGGTCCTGCTGAAGATTGCGTCAGTGTGTTTGTGAACTGGACCGGGCTGAACTGAACCGAGGCTGTAAGTGAGGGGGATAAACGCTCCACAATGAGTCGTCTGCACCTCCCGATCGCTCTTCTGTTTTTTTCCCCTTTTGTCAGCATAATTTTGTACCGAGTTTATTAAAGAGGATCTGGCTCTAACGGAAAACAGACCTCCCCCCCCCCATATCCCTCCCTCTCTCTCTCTGTAGAGGAAGTCGTGTGGCTGATCCAGGTTTCAGGTTTCAAATACTCAGAGAGGACAGCCTCTCAAAAAAACTAGGTCTGAGAAAGGAACAGAGAGAGGGAGAGAGAGTGTGTGTGTGTGAGCGAGAGAGAGAGAGAGAGAGAGGGAGGCCGGTTCTGTAATCGTGTCTCCTCGGCAACGTGAGCGAAAATTGCATCCAAAAATGGAGAGAAAATGGAGAGTCATTTCCCCTTTACGAACGCTCAGCGCCAGCGAGGTCAGGCGGCGCAGGACGGGGGGAGCTGAGCAGTAATACAGGAGGAAGTTTTAATGAGGGGCTGGAGATACTTCACTCTGATTGGCTGCAGGGTGCTCACTCACTACCCCACCACCTCTGCTCAGCGGTCAGCAGGAGAACACACTGGACTCACTGCAGAGCGAACAGAGCCCAGACTTAGAGAACTGGCTGCTTATACCTTCTGATACTCTACCCCCCCCCCCCCCCTCACACACACACACACACACACCCCAACCCATTACAACAGACACACACACTCTCTATTTCTCTGTGTGTGTCTCTCTCCCTGTCTCTGTCTCAGTTTCTGTCTCATTTTCTCTCTCTTTGACCGTTTCTGTCTCTCATTTTCTCTCTCTTTGACCGATTCTGTCTCTGTCTCAGTTTGTCTCTGTCTCAGTTTCTGTCTCATTTTCTCTCTCTTTGACAGTTTCTGTCTCTGTCTCAGTTTCTGTCTCTGTCTCAGTTTCTGTCTCTCTTTTTCCAATTCTGTCTCTGTCTCAGTTTCTGTCTCATTTTCTCTCTCTTTGACAGTTTCTGTCTCTGTCTCAGTTTCTGTCTCTCTTTTTCTCTCTCTTTGACCGATTCTGTCTCTGTCTCAGTTTCTGTCTCTGTCTCAGTTTCTGTCTCTCTTTTTCCAATTCTGTCTCTGTCTCAGTTTCTGTCTCATTTTCTCTCTCTTTGACAGTTTCTGTCTCTGTCTCAGTTTCTGTCTCTCATTTTCTCTCTCTTTGACCGTTTCTGTCTCTGTCTCAGTTTCTGTCTCTCATTTTCTCTCTCTTTGACCGTTTCTGTCTCTGTCTCAGTTTCTGTCTCTCATTTTCTCTCTCTTTGACCGTTTCTGTCTCTGTCTCAGTTTTTGTCTCTCTGATTCTGTCTCTGATTCTTTCTGCCTGGCTGTTTCTGTCTCTCTCTGTCTCATTTTCTGTCTCTCACCATTTCTGTCTGTATGTCTGTGTCTCTCTTATTGTCTGTCTCTCTGACTCTGTTTTCATCTCTTTCTCACTGTTTCTGTCTCTCTATCTGTCTGTGTCTCTCGGTTTCTGTCTCTCTGACTCGGATCCTGTCTGACTGTTTCTGTCTGTCTTTCTCTGTCTCTGACAAACAGTGAAAAAGAGAAAGAAAATACATTTAAAAAAAAAGAAAAAAAAGAAAATCACTGTCTGTCTGTCTCTGTCTCTCAGTTTCTTTCTCTCTGACTCGGTTTCTGTCTCTGTCTGGTTGTTTCAGTCTCACTCTCGGTTTCCCTCACACTCTCTGTATGACTTTCATAATGTCTGTCTCCTTGTCTATGTCTCTTTCTCGCTTTCTCTCCCTCTCTCTCTCTCGGTCTCTCTCTCCGGGCTCCAGTTGTTGCAGAGAGTGAGCGAGTGAGCGAGCGAGCATGTGTTTCTCATTATCAGTGTTAGATTAGAGCTGTGGCGTTGCTGCAGTAGTCCTCTCCCCTCAGCTCTCTGCAAATCACCTCTGCTGTGGTCAGCTCTGGACGGCCTGTGTGAGGGGGTGTGTGTGCGCCTGCTTGTTTTTGTACGTTTTCAGGACAAATCTGTTCTGACTAAACCAAAATGACACGAACATGCTGCTGCTGGCTTTGGAAAGTGACTGAGATTGAGCTGATTTTGGCTCCTGATGCTCAGGTCGGGTTTCTAGTTAACCTAATATATACCATTATGACATATATATTATTATTACATATGATTATTCAATATAGGTACATATTGTCCCTGTCAGAGCAAATCTTCAGGTCTCTAAAATTCTTCTTAAAAAAGATTTACAGGAAAATAACAGAAAGGCCTTCAGTGGAAATCTGGAGCATTTCTGATGGTGCTTTAATCATGTATATTTTGTTTTACATAAAATTAGTTGTTTTAATGTCTTATCTGGACAGTAAGTGTTTATTAGCTCAGTAAAACACTCCTACAGAAAGTGGTGGTGGTTCTCCATCACTGTGTTCATCATAAGAACATCTCCAAAGTTCTCCTCTCTCATGGAGTCTAGTATTATTTAGAGTTCTCCTCAGATCAACACCTGGTTTGGTGGTAAATCAGGGCTTAATGATGGTAAATCAGGTGAGCTGCTGCTGCTGCTGCTGCTGATGGAGTTGAACACATCCTCCACGCTGTGCTGGCTGGACTGGGGGACGTCCAGGAGAAACCTGGAGGAACCGAGCTCTGTTCTTCAGACTAGCTCACAGACAGGATGTCACTACTTTCTTTCTTCAGAATGAGAAGCTCTTGTTTCTCCTTTTTACTGGATTTCTGTTCACCTGCTTTATCTGTTCTGATGAGATCTGGAGCTTCTACAGTAAAACGGTCACTGATCACCAATGGGATACACTGTATGTGTGATCCTGCACCCTGACAAGGTCTAAAAACAAGCATGTGTGTGTATTTGTGTGTGTGGTGGGACTCTAACCAGCCTATATCCGGTGTGGTGATGTCACCACCGCAACTTATGTGCCCTCGGCTCTAAATATGTAAACACGGCTCTTTTCGGGCCGTTTTCCTCTCTCTCTCTCTCTCTCTCTCTCTCTGGAGCTCAGGGCGCAGCGGGGAGGAAATCTGGGGTTGAAGCAGGAATATAATACAGGCTGAAACTGCGTGTTTAAAGATAATGTAAGGCCAGTCAGGCCAAAGGGAAATTGCTGTGTGCCTCTCTTATCTAACAGTGTTGTGTGGAAGCTCTAATGAGCAGCAATGCGGCCTTTCTGAATACAATTCTATCAGAAAGAGGCGGAGTCTATTTATTTATTATTATTTATTTATTTATTATATCAGTGTGTTGTCAATGATATATGAAAAACAGCAACTTTTGAGGAGAAGGGGAATAAAATGTTCAATGGACGTCAATGTAAAAATATCAAAGTCATTTTGGAGCATTTCTATTGGTCCATTCCAAAAAACTAAAACTAAAAATGGACAAAAATGGACATACGTGCTTTTCATTGGATAGAAACGATATGTTCATTCATTGAAAACTGAAAAGAACAAGAGCATTTCAGTTTGGTTATAGAGGTTAAAATTAAGGTTGCGCTTGGAATAGTGTCAGTACATGTGCGCTACATGGACAAAAGTCTTGGGACACCTGCTCATTCGTTGTTTCTTCAGAAGTCAAGCGATTATCCTGCTTTTGTTGGAGTAAGTGTCCTATGTAGTATGTAGTGCACTACTTTCAGGTATAGTGCACAATAATGCACTGCAATATACTGGATAATCCATCAATGCACTGGACTGTCTGATGTAGCGTTTTTATGAACACCTGGTACTTGGTACTGCAGTCTCTCTAATTTACTTCCTTTACAGGCCGAACATCAGTCTATTCAAACTCCTAAACGCATCAGAATTTTCTCCAATGTGTTGAGCTGCCCCCTGCTGTCTGCTTGTTGCTTATACAAGTTCATTTATTGGATCCTATCATGCTATAATACACCCCCCATGACATTTTGCCCGCTGTCCTGCTCTGGGGCCTCTGGGGTGGATTCATCCTCACCTCACTGCAGGACTCTGCTTCTCAATGTTTACCTGTAGGACTACAGGATGTGAGCATCTCACTCACATTTTCATCTTGTTTGGCTTGATGCCACATTTACCAGCTGCGGAGAAGAAATGTGAACAGTATCAGAGTGTGGCTGACAACTCAGATGGCAGATCTGACAATAACAGCCTAACTAAAAGGAGACAGCCAGAAGGTAGCACAGACATGGGCATCCGTTTGTTCCACCATCCAGCTGTGGGGTAACAGCACCAGCATCGTAGTTTACCACAACTCACTGTGTCCATGAACCCCTGGATCTGTAACTTTTATCTAAAGTAGCTGAATGCATTTATTAGAAGGGGTGTCCACAAACTTTTGGACACAGTATAAAGAGAGTATATATACAAAAACTCTTGAATGGACCAATAGAAATGCTATATTTCCAACAACTAAATGTAAAAACTAATCTGTCTGTGTGTGTGTGTGTGTGTGTGTGTGTGTGTGTGTCTAGGGGTACCAGACATTTATACGTGTGTTTGGAGAAGATGCTGCTTCCTCTATCCTTGAATTTTATAATCTTAAACAAACTGTCATCTTCAATCAGCTTTGTTTATGGAAAAAACAAAGAACAAATTGTACGTGTGTGTGTGTGTGTGTGTCTGTGTGTGTGTCCATGTCCATGAGTGCATCCAAAGCATCCAGACCTTCAGGATCAAACAGTAAGCATTTGTTGGAAACAGTGGGAAGCCATACCTAAACGCTGAGTCTGGAGAAAAGTAGAAGGAGAAGAGAGGGTCTGGAGGAAATGGCTTCTGCTTGTTGTGTATGCAGGAGAACAGATGATGACAGTTAGGTGTGTGTGTGTGTGTGTGTGTGTGTGTGTGTGTGTATGGGTGGAAAGAGAGGCCGGATGAGCCTGGTTGTGTTTGATCCTAAACCAGATACAAGGGGCTTTAGGAGGGTTTGAGGTTCCAAAAACATCAACAACATATCAACACAAAAGACATGTCCAAAGGTTTGTGGACACCCTTTCAAATGAATGCATTCTTCAGCTACTTTAAGTTGCACCCATTGCTGATGTGAAAACATACACACACACACAGCTTGCCTGGTTCTTGTAGAGAAGTACTGCCAATATAATAGGACCCTCTAAAGCAGATAAACATGCATTAAGCATTAAGCTGTGGAGCAGTGGAACTAACTGACTGTGTTCTCTGGAATGATGGATGGTGCGCCATCCAATACTTTTGAGAGGTTGGGGGTGATGAAGTGGTGGGTGGCGATGGTCCAGCTGCTGATTGCAATCAAATCCTCACAGCAGTGCGCCTCCAAAATCTAGCACAAAGCCTTCTTCCCTGGACTGGAGAGACAGTTCCCTCTAACAAAAGCAGGATCAATGTTTTTAATACTCTTGATTTCAGAAGAACCAATGAGTGAGCAGGTGTCCGAATATTTTTGTCCAAATAGTGTACACAGTATAAACCTTTATAGAGTATCAGAATACTCTAATTAGAGAGAGGTGGGAAAGCAGTGATGGAAATGACCACACAAAGGTCTAAGTTGACCTCAGGTGGAGAGAAAGGAGGAACGCTGAGGATCCGGGCTCTTTAATGGAAGGGTGGAGGTGTGGACGGTGAGCAGTGGAGCTCTGTAGATGTTCTGCACTGAAGATGTGGTTCCCACAGTGACGCAGTTACATAACACCAACGAACCACCTCTCTCTCTCTCTCAAACTTACTGATTCTCTCTCTCTCGCTAATAATCTCTCTCCCCCTCTCTCAAATTCTCTCTCATTCACTTTACCCCTCCCCACTCCTATATTCACTCACTTTTATTCTCTCTCTCTCTCTCTCTCTCTCTCTCTCTTACTCTCGCCCTCTCCAAGTCTCTTTCATTGCACATAGCTCTCTAATTCTCCGTCCCTCTCTCACACACACACTCATTTCTAACTCTCGCTCACTCTCTCTTCTCTAATTCTCCGTCCCTCTCTCACACACACTCATTTCTAACTCTCGCTCACTCTCTCTTCTCTAATTCTCTCTCTCTCTCTCTCTCTCTCACACACACTCATTTCTAACTCTCGCTCACTCTCTCTTCTCTAATTCTCTCTCTCTCACACACACACACTCATTTCTAACTCTCGCTCACTCTCTCTTCTCTAATTCTCTCTCTCTCTCACACACACACTCATTTCTAACTCTCGCTCACCCTCTCTTCTCTAATTCTCTCTCTCTCTCTCTCACACACTCATTTCTAACTCTCGCTCACTCTCTCTTCTCTAATTCTCTCTCTCTCTCTCACACACTCATTTCTAACTCTCGCTCACTCTCTCTTCTCTAATTCTCTCTCTCTCACACACACTCATTTCTAACTCTCGCTCACTCTCTCTTCTCTAATTCTCTCTCTCTCACACACACTCATTTCTAACTCTCGCTCACTCTCTCTTCTCTAATTCTCTCTCTCTCTCACACACTCATTTCTAACTCTCGCTCACTCTCTCTTCTCTAATTCTCTCTCTCTCTCTCTCTCTCTCTCACACACTCATTTCTAACTCTCGCTCACTCGCTCTTCTCTAATTATATCTCCATCTAAGTGTCTCTCTCTCTCTCTCTATTTTTCTCTCCCATTCTCCATTTCTATCTCTCTCACTCTTGCGCTCTCTCTCTATATATGTATTGTGTGTGTGTGTGTGTGTTCTTTCTCTAAATGCTGCTATATAAAACAGTTGAATTTAATCTCAGTGCTGTAGAGAACCTCTGGAGGCAACTCTATCATCTGACCCATCTTCACACACGCATCAGTGACAGACAGGGATGGCGAGTGAGAGATTGAGAGAGATGATGATGATGATGATGATGATGAAGCATGCTGGTTGTCCTGCAGCATTCCTGTAGACTGCATTTATTTTCACTGAAAACAAAACTGTGGTAAACTGAGAGGAAGTCCTCTTCTGAGCAGGCGATCCACACCAGTACAGCAGCGCCCTCTGTTGGTGACCCGCTGTAAACGCACGGCCTGTTCTCTGAGGTGTTGGCTCTCCTGTTCCGTTATGTAAGCTGCATGCGACCTGAATCCATGAAGCAATAGGCCACGAGAGGTCGCGTGTCGCAGAGCTGTTCTCACGCTTAGGAGACACTAGCCGCCACATGCATGGCTGTGATAACGTACACCACTGCTCTGTTCACACTGGGGAAGACAGCTGATGCAATACGGGTTTCCACGTGAACCAGGACTCGTGATCGCAGCTTTTTCATGTGCCAGGGTCCGCAGAAACTCAGCATACTCTGCCTTTACGTCCTTTTTACGTCCCCTACGTCCACATTTTGTCTGTGGTGTACGGGCCAATAGACTTTTTACATTGACTTCCATTGAAAGTTATAATTTTGGAGAACAATAAGCTTCCACTGCTTATTAGCTACATTAGCTTTGTAGCTTCAGCAGAATGTTCCGATACAATTCCTAAAACTCAGGAACTTCAGGAACTCTCATGGGTTTCACTGAAAGTCTTCCATGTGGAAGATCTGAGAGTGATGTCAGCTTCCAGAGGCCCTGACCACCTTACACATTAACTCCAGTGTAGTGCACTGGACTGTGGGAAACACTGATAAACGTCCAGGTGTGCAGGGGCTCCTTTTGACCCTGCACTCGAGAGTTAGCCCAAGAGTCAGGCTTCACACTCTGTGGTGTTAGGAGGTTAATTAAATGGGTAATCTCTAATAGACTAGTTTATGAGATTTCTGACTCTATGATGGACTCTGATCTATAAACATGGGCTAAAAAAGTAGCAGTAGCAGCAGCTATGAAGCCAAAAGGCATTTCTCTGTTGTTGTTGTTATCACTTTCACAGGTGATGTTGTGTCATAGTGCCATAAAAGCATATTTTATTGTACATAACTCAGCACAGTCTGAAGTAGGTGTGTGATGCTATACTAGTAGGCTCTGGGGGTGTATAATGCTAATTATAGTAAATCAATCAAACTTGCATCTCCATTTTTGCAGTTTTTCACTTTGACAATGTGAATCTGGCAGTTGTTCTTCACATTTTGCCCAAATCTGATGATGAACGGACCAATGGAAATGCTCCAAAATGACCTGGGATGCAATCATTTTACATTGACTTCTATTGAACGTGAGGAAGGTTTTTTCCTTCTCCTGTAAAGTTGTCATTTTGGAGCTACAGCGATGATAAGCTTCCACTGCTTAAACTGTAGAGGTGAACCTCAGACATTAAAACTATTTTATAACTACAAAATTATATAATATACTGTAGAATTCCTAAAACTCAGGATTTTCAGGAACTTTCCAGAACCTTCAGGAACATTCATTGGTTTCACCCAAAGTCTTCCATGTAGAAGATCTGACAGCGCTGCTCACAATGCGGGCCAATCGCTTTTCGCCACATGCCCGCCCACAAGGGTTTATCAGTGCACCTGTAGTCCACCCCAAAGCCCCTCACACAGATCCATTACTGCAAGATCACGGCATGTGGCTCTCACTGCTGGTACTCCTGACCTTCTGCGCCGTGGGAAAGGCGGCAGAGAACACATCCGAGACTCCAGCTGGGCAGGGAAAACTCATTATAGCCAGAGGTAAACTGCTGGTGAGTGTTTGATAGAGGATTTGTTGCCACCTTGACGATCCATGCCAGGTGAAACACCTTGGCATCACATCATCTCCATTAAGAAACTGTTGTGGGTAGAGTAGCATGGACCCATCTTTAAATAAAAGGATTGTTAATGACTGCAGAAGATGTAAAACTTGAAGAACAATAACATCTCGTGGCTGTCTTAGAAAAACCTTGTATCTCCAAACATGGCATCTTTACAGGAGAAGGAAAAACCCTTAACTTACAATAGAGAAGCATTTCCATTGGTCCATTCCTCATAAGATTTGGACGCAATGTAAAGAACATCTGCCAGTTTTACATTATATCAAAACAGCAAAAATGGAGGCACAAGTTTTTTCATGGGACAGTGACAAAAAGTAACAGCTTCAGCTCCAATGGCTGAGCAGGCTAATGTGCTATATGCTAATGTGCTATGTGCTAATGTACAAATTCGTGGCCTGGGGGTCATGAATTCGAATCTTGAGCCATGTTGCTTTGCCATAAGCGACAGGAGTCTGTAAGAGCACAATTGGCTGTGCTCTCTCCAGGTAGGTAGATGGGGCTGTATTCTTTCATCATTTTTAAAAGCAACGTTGGCCGGCACAGGCGTCTGTTTTCAGGTGTGGCAAAGCTGGAGGCCCGGCACTTTCCTGACTGGTCACATAAATCGGTGAAGCCAGTCATCCTTACCCTTCTAGTGGCAGTACTGCATGCCAGCTTCTCAGCACCTACAGTCTGAGAACTTTCCTAGGCTTTCTTTTGGATCGATTGAACCAATTAAACCAATGAAGTGTTTATTTTAAGCTAATTGTACCTTAATTTAATTGATTTCTAGGAAAGTCTTCTAGGAGGTCATACACCAAATCAGCCATAACATTAAATCATGTAGGCATGGACTTCATAAGACTTCTGAAGGTGTCCTGTGTTATCTGCCACCATTTGTCCTTCCTTGGAACACTTGCTTTTGGTAGGTACTGACCGCTGCATACCAGGAACACCCCACAGGACCTGCCTGATGTTTTGGAGATGTTTGGCCCAGTCGTCTAGTCGTCTAGTAGTTTGGCTCTTGTCAAAGTGTCTCAGATCCGTATGCTTGCCCATTTTTCCTGCTTTTAACAACACATTACCTTCAAGAACTGACTGTTCACCTGCTGCCCGATATATCCCACTACATGGGAGATGTATTTATAACCAGATGATTAGATGATGAATGCTGTGGTTTTAATGTTATGGCTGATTATTGCTATGTCCTCACTAAAACTGTTCCTCTCCATATTGCTACTCTGGATCTCCACCCTGCGCCAGACTGCATTGTTCTAATGATACTATGCCCTCTGCTTCCGTATCCTTTATCTCTCTGCTGATGGATTATTTCCTCTCCAGGCCCCCAGTGTGGTGGGATGATCCATAAAGAAGATGCCCGAGCTCTACAACTTCCTGATGGAGCGCTGGGCCCTGTAGTATCCTCACATTAGCATGGATTTGCATGAAAGTGCCTGCTCTGATTCTGTAAAGCTCTGGTTTGCTGTGAAGTTCAGGCACAGCTTTAGGCTTCCTCACTGGAGGGTCTTAGGAGGAGAGCTCAAGAGTTAGTCAGGTCAGATGTCGATTTGCAGCCCCAGTGGAGGTCTGAAGTGATTTGTGGACTCTTACATGAAGTGGGATTAGGTTTATCCCTATAAAATGAGAAAATGGTTCTAAAATCTGATTGGCTGAGCCATGTTTGAAGCCAGTGTGTAATAGGTGATGTAGACAAATCAGCTGCGTTCTTCATGAGTTTCTAACATCTAAACAGCTGACCTGAGCTGCTGTTTAGGGCCCTGTGGCCACCAGGGGGCCCCCTAACAACTTTTAGATTACTTCTGTACCATTATGTTGTTAAAATGAAGGGACAAGAACAGCTGGTTCAGGCTGTGTTCTTCTACATGTCCTTGCTGTTGTCTGTTGCTAGCCAGTCAGAGGACTGAAAATGCTGTCCAGCCCATCCAATCACAGCGAGACTTCTCCTTCATAGCCCCTCCCACATCACTAGTTAATTCCACTAGTTAAAGTGTGACTTTCAACAACTTGTAAACATAAAAACAAGATTTTCTTCTTAGTTGTATGTACCCTTTTATATATTCTATATTGACAAAAGTATTGGGACACCTGCTCAGGCTTGTCCTGCTTTTGTTACTGTCCAGGGAAGAAGGCGTTAATAGGCTCATATTGATCTGCTCCAGGGAGTCCTATTCTATTGGCAGGGCAATCAAAGTGGTCTGTCTTTTTGCAATGGGTGCAACCTAGGTTATGTTAAAATAGCTGAATTAATTTGTTAGAAGGGGTGTCCACAAATATTTGGACGCCACAGAGATGAACTTCTGCCTATTCTAAAGCATAATTACTGATTATATGCTAAATTTAACATATTGTATGGATAGCTAATGCATATTCGCAAACCAAATTAACCATTGAAGGGTTTTGGTGGATTTTAAAAGCTATTTTTAATGTAAAAACATTGTAAAATAGTTTTTAGGCCTTTGCAGAAGTAGAGAGGCTGCAGCAAAGGAGAAGGAGACTCCCTATTATTACCCTTGATTTAGAGTAAAAGTGACTCTGGAAGAGCAGGTGTCTGCAAACTTTTGGACATATAGTGTATATCAATTGACATAGTAGCTGCAAATTTAATTATGAGAGATAAAGAGATATGAATTGAGGAAATATTAATGTTTTGGGTTCAGGAACCCACAGATATGAGGAGGTGAATGTGGAAAAATCCATCTGGGTCTATTCACATCTCGGGGGAGGTTAATCTCATACAGCACCTTCACCAACACTCCCCTCACCAGTGATCAGAACCCTTCACATACATCAAATTAACCATTGAAGGGTTTTGGTAGATTTTAAAAGCTAATATTAATGGAAAAACAAGTTTTTCTTCAAAACCGTAGTTCATAATTCACTTATTTAGACTTTTAGGCATTTCACGGTGGGCTGTTGTGACCTTATTCTGGGTTTAATCCAATGCAGTGGTAGCAAAATTCTGGCTTAGTAGACAGCTAAAGCGGTGGAAGTTGCTGAATATCATGGACATTAAAATCTATTGGTGCATTCAGAGTTTGGTGGTGTTTTGAGTGTTGTGGCGTATTACGTTAGTATATTATATATATTATTATGTCTTTCTTTGAGTGGATCTATTTGCTTTAACCATCTGTTAAAGTCATAACCTGGAGTACGATTCAGGAGAAGAAAAAAAACCCCGCCTTATCTTCTACAATGACAAGGATGAGGTGGTGAAAGTAAGTCACTCTTTACTTATTCCTAATTGCGTCCCTTTCCCTTAGCTAGATTAGGTTCCTCATCTGTTAACACTGAAACATCATACAGTATATAATAAGAAACCAAAGACAAGACGCATTCGGAAGGACATTACGATGAACTTTCAGAATGCCTACTCAGCACCACCGCTGTCTTCTGCGGTTTCCTGTGGGAAAGCACAACATCAGAACCTCAAAAGCTCTTTAACAAGAAAGCCTGTGTTCTCCCCCCCCCGTCCTCAGACCGTTAAAGTAAAGAAGATGAAGGCGGATGAGATCAGCAATCTCCTGGACTCTCTGGGCTTCTATAAGAGGTCAAAAAAAGGCGAGGAGGTCCCTGAGGAATTTCAGAACTTCCCTCTGAAGGCACCACGAGACGAACTGTGACCTCTGTTGGCTGACTGCTGTAACTGCACCCAGCACAATAATGACGCCCAGGACCTCAAGGCTTCCAAAACAGGGTCAGGTTCTGGGCCGAGACACTGATGGCTTGGTGCAGCTAATGCTTTCAGCATATTAATACGTTTTTACAATAAACGTTTTGGAAATGATTGGAGGTAGCTGTCTTTATTTAGTCACATGACAAATTGCCATTGTTCGGGGGAAATCAGCCATGGCTTAAAAACTGCAGTGTGGTCATTCTGTTCGCGCCTCAGAACTGCTAATCTAGGCTAAATATATTGCATATATATGCTGAACTTTGTTGATTTGTAAAACGAAGGGCTTTATAGCCTTGGCTTTAGTGAAGAGTGCTAGTCAGAGTCGGAGAGAAAAGCTAAGGTTTTTAGATTGGATTGGAAATGTTTAGACTTCTACTGAATTCATCTGTTCTTCACTTTATTTGCAGAGTCCGAGGTCAAAACTGTAGATGTTCACCTTAGAAAGAGGTTGAGAATAAGGGGCTCATGATGATGGTTGGGAATAGGTTTTGGGTTGAGGTCAAGGTTAAGGTTTAGGTTAGGGCCATGATAACTAATCATCCATTATCAGTACCTGACCATGGCTGAGTGCCATCAAGTTCTTACAGCAATGTCCCAAAATCTAGTATAAGACCTTTGCAGAAGTAGAGAGGCTGCAGCAAGTCCCCATTTAGAGTAAAAAAGTGACTCTGGAAGAGCAGGTGTCTGCAAACTTTTGGACATAGTGTATATCAATTGGCACAGTAGCAGCAAATGTAAATTTATATTTTATGAGAGATAAAGAGATGTGGATTGGGGAAATAGTCATGTTTTGGGTTCAGAAACCCACAGATATGAGGGGGTGAATGTGGAAAAATCCATCTGGGTCCATTCACATCTCGGGGGAGGTTAATCTCATATAGCACCTTCACCAACACACCCCTCACCAGTGATCAGAACCCTTGGATATTCATTATCTTACAGTAAAATGAGGTGTAAAGTGGAACGGGGCCGTCTGAGCGTTTCTCCGAAGACTAAATGAAGCGACTGCCATCTCCGGAAAGCAGCATCGTCCCAGCACCCTAAGGATAATGAGAATTTCTTAACAAGCCACTGATCCTGTCAGATCTAATGACAGATCTAATTGAGAGAATTTTTGTCTCCAAACAAAAGTGTCTGATAACCACTGTCCAGGAACCGGTTTGCTAATTGCTAAGCACTCGTCATATTTGACACATTTAATTACAATCCAGACGTCGGTAAGGAGGAGTGGAGGCAGATGCGAGGCTAACGCTAATCCGCTGTCAGACGGGCTGCCTCCTCAGATTTAATCTGGTTAGCGCTCTTCCCCTGCTGCTAATCTCGGCCGACACAAAGCGAGCCGTAGTGCCTCCGAGGCACTGAGCGCAGCAGCGATGGTGGAGCTTTCAGGATAGGCTAAAAATGCCTGTGTTTTACACCCCCATACCCCAGAACCTGAGAGTGGGTCTGGCACATGCTAGCAGCTCAGTGTTTATTAACAACAGAACGAGGGACAGCGGTGATCTAAGGGAGCACAGTGTGGAGGATGAAGGTGAGGTCAAATCTGAACGAAGCAAACTTTGCTAATTAGCCCTTGACATAAGCCTTGCAGTCCTGCAGTTAAGGCCATCAAAATATAGCCTTGACTAGTCTTTAACTAAACGCACTCAGGTGGCCATGCCATCTTTGGTTTTTGTAAATTCATTCAACCTCATTCATTGCTTGGCTTGGCTAGTTGCTAATAAACACTGGACTTCATTTTCTGCGTTTCATTTACCTCGGACGTTGGACATCGGAGCTGGGAAAGGCCTCATACTCGAGTTGACCATGTTTCAGATAAATATTCAGATAACTGTACACCATTTCGAAATTAGCTGAAGACTTGATCCACTGGTTTGTAGAGTCATTTACCGATGTTTTATGGTGAATCGTCCTCTTTTTTATGCCTCAGGTTCGCATTACCCCAGGTACCAGTTGGTAACAACACAATATGAGGTGTTTTGGCTTCACTACACCATGGAGACACGTCCAGAATTGGAAGAGGGGTGGTACTGTGTGTATGGCTTATTTAATAAGACACAAATACAGATAGAAGTGCTAATAAGCTGTACAATCCTACTGTGTTTAGTACTGCTGATGTGTGGTGCGGCCATATTGGATTTTGAACTTTGGGTTGGTGAGGCTCTCTCAACTTTCTGAGTAGGAAATCCGACGTTCCAGTTGAAATTCCTACTTGGAATTAGGAAAACTGACATCCAAGTTCAAATGGAACGTGGCTTTATTTAGACCATTTAACCTAGAACTACATCATCACCCACATAGCATTTTGCTTTTTGGAGAAGTGTAATGTTTTTCTAGACTAAAATCAAGTCGTGGTCGTGTTGTTTGCGCCAATCAAATGAAATCTGGGTGCATTTAAAGTGACCATGACACCAGTGAGGCCATCTACCCACCCTGGAGACAACAAGGACAATTGTGCTCTCTTAGGGAATCGGCTGCTGATGCCTAACAGCATGACCGGGATTCGAACCAGCGATCCTCTGATCATAGAACATCGACAGCGCCTGAGTCCGCTGGACCATTCAGAGCCCCCTGGGGGCATTTGTGGGTGTGTATTTCCAGAGATGCGATTGGTGACAGCCGTTGTCCAGTGTTTGTTAGCAAGGTTAGCCTGTTATCATCTTACCATCTTACCATCTCCAAACTCCAAACAAACAGGTACTGGCTAATCGACTGCATGTAGACCAATCAGATTGGTCAGATTTTTTCATCTGGTGACACTTTACTAACGGCCAGCTTTTTTAAGGCTCCATGATGCCCACATAAGCATTTTATAGCGCCTGACCTAAGCCTTTAAGGCTTACTCCATAAGCATCAAGCTTTTGTTGAGGTTGTTCCCAGTCGAGCCCTTGATTAAGCATAAACTGCAGATGTCTTATGATTTGAGGCTGACCTGGACATGTTCTTCACCCATGACCTTCTTCTTCTGTCCAGTTTGCAGTGAAGTCTCATCTCACCTTCCTCTACAGATGCTTCTCTACTTTAACATGTTCTTCTTCCCATTCTGGTGGATCTCTGAGGTCGTCATGCTGGACTTAAAGGTGTCTTTGTCCTTCCAATACTTGCAGAAATGCATGTCTTTAGCCCTTAGACATCTAGTGTTATTACCATTGTTTACCATTCAATAACATGCTTAAGAGCTAGGCTATCAGTTTGGGGCCTAAAAGCAAGTCTCACCATTACAATAGTGCTGATCTCTGCCTATAGGATGCCTTCTAGTGGTATGTTAGCCATGTACTGTCACAGAGCTGCTTCTGCTGTTTTCCCCATGTCTGAGAATGGACTGAACTGACTAATTCCTCGGTCACATTCTAATGGTGTTGGCAAACTAAAGGCCTAGCCAATGGGAGAGCTTGTTGTTAAAGGAATCATTGGGCCTTCTCTGAAGCTCTAGAAGGCCCTGAGGATTTGTCTGCTTTCAAACACCAATGTTATCAATTCCTTCCCTTGTTTCGCATCTCTACGAAGCAGGAAATAATGAATACATTTAAAAAATTGGCCATAACTGACTTTGAGCGGGTACACCCAGTAAAATCTGGCCTAATGAGCGTAGTAAACAATATTACTTTGAAACATGAAGACTGGAATGCTTCCCTCCCTGAGCTGTTGTATTTATCTTACCATCAAATAATGAGGACTGACAGTAATTGTGTTGAAGCTGAAGAACTTTTTTGCTTTCTACTCAGTTCTCCATGCTGCCAGGATACTACCAGTGTCTGATGGTGATGGGAATGGTGCTAATTAGCTTATTTGAGGTGGTCCGTGTCTACCTGGGTTATGTTGGAAACCTGAAAGAAAAGGTAACGTAGGAAGAAGTTATTAGAGGAAAGTGTGTGTGTGTGTGTGTGTGTGTGTGTGTGTGTGTGTGTGTTTCTGGCCCTTTTATTAAGATATTACGAGTTTGATTCCTAGTGATGCTGGGAGGAGTGCTATAGAGAGTGTAATTGGCCTTGTTATCTCTGGGTGGGTAAGGCCCACAGTTTTTCATCCCTCTCTGATTTCAGGTCCCAGAGCTGGCCGGTTTCTGGCTGATCTCCTTCCTCTTCCAGCTGCCCATCCTCCTCTTCTTCCTCACTGACGAAGGGCTGCTGATTCTCCCTTTGGAGCGGGCGGTGCACTCTCTGTATCTGGCCTTTCTGCTGGGCGAAGTGTCCACCTCTTTCATGGCTCTGCGGGTCATGACCCGAAAACTGGCCCTGCAGTTTCACCTCAGGCAGTTTGGCCTCCACGCCACAGAAACACTGTCAGTCTTCGGCGCCAGGAGTGTGTTGCCCATGCTGCCTGTCAGAGACATCCAGCCCCAGTGATCAGTGTGTGTGTGTATATCTATATATATATATATATATATATATGTGTGGAGGTCATTGTGTTACAAGTAGCTTATATGCACTGCTTTCCTGTTTATAATGCATGTGTACATATAAAAACATACCTAATAGTAATAATAATAATAAAAATAAATGTATATATTTGTTTTGATTCATAACATGACAAAATACATGATTTTATTTCTTCTTTTTAATGTAATCTTCCTTGAAAACGTCTCAAACCAAACTCCTCGAAGCATCTGCTCACTGACTGCTATTATTAGAACACCCACTACAGGCGAGTCTCAGGCCATGTGCAGAAAAGGGTTAATTGTGTGTCTACACTTCCCCTCCTCCCTCTCATAAACCCATACAGTCCACATTATCTTTTAAGCAGTTAGGTCATAACCAAATAAAACACTACATGGACAAAAGTATTGGGACACCTGCCCCTTCATTGTTTCTTCTGGAATCAAGGGTGTTAAAACAGAGCAAACCTTGCTATTGTTGGAGTAACTGTCTCTACTGTCCAGGAGGGAGGCGCTCTACTAGATTTGCTCCTCATACTAGTGAGGATTTGAACAGCAAACCTGTGATTTATCAATGTGAAGTGGTTATTATGGGACAGTGTGAGTGTGAACATTGTTGAATATGAAAAGAAAAACAGTAGTCAGAGTTTATTTGCACTTTAAAATGTGAGTATTCAGGGTTTTCGAACCAAGAGTGGCTTTTAGAGACCACCACAGACCACTGTCCTCAGATATGAGAAGATTCTGACTGACTGCTGTACTGTGAAGCGTCTCGTGTTGGTTGTGTAATTCCCCTGCTGGCCACTTGGTGGTGCAGTAAAGCTGTGGCAATTCCAGGCAGCCCCTAAAGCCAATAAACATTCAGGGGATGACTCATCAAACCAGATCCCATGCGGCACACACACACACACACACACACACACACACACACACACACACACACACACACACACACACACACTGCGGTGGGGAATACCACTAGTCCCTGGTTTAATGAGTAAGAAACGTATTCTCTCTCTCTCTCTCGGTTTTGACTGTCACTTATTCCTTTTCATTTCCTTTATATTACCGCCGCTTTTGTCGGGTTTCTGACAGAACCCTACAAATCCGTTAGGAATGGTTTATTACAGACCGATATTCCGCTTTAAACAGGCAGTGTAGCGATTATTTCCCAGGCCGAGTGGGAAAGGTGGGCGTCTTCAGAGTGGCCTGTCAGTCTTCCCACTCTGATAATAGTTTCGGTGTCAGTTAAATCGCTGCTGCAATCAGAATACCTGGACAGTTTGGACATTGTGAGATGTGTGTGTGATGGATGCCTGAGAGAAAGAGATGAGGAAACACATGGCATAGGCTTAATGGCTACGGTACTGACAGATGGTGCTGCTGTCAGCGTACGTCGTCCAGTAAACACCTGGTCATTGAATCAGTGTCTATCTGCTGTAGCTTCGTCCGCAGGTGCCGGTCAGTTGTAGTCAGGTGGTAGTAACTTCAGGCACCTGTAGATGGCGCTGCATGGGGATGATCGGCTATAAATACAAGTGGGGTGTGTGGAAGGCGTATGGAAGCTGACGGTCATATGGGTCTACCAGCAGTTGCAGAAATCTCAGCTGGAGCCTGAAGTCACTACCACCTCAAACAGGCATGGGGAATTATTTCTGTCCGGGAGTTTAGATTTTAGGGTGTAGAAATGTTACAGTACTAATCTCATGGTTGGACACAAAAGGGTGACATCTGTAAAACGTTAAATAGAAATAAATTGTCCAATCAGGGTTTTGTAACCCTTGGTATCCGGGCAGATACAGCGAAACAAGCTCTTCCATTGGTTAGGATGTCTCAATCAAACTAACACCACAACTAATAGCACCTGTGGCACCAAATCACACCACTAAGCAACACCCTAGCAACACAATAGAAACCCCAGAGCAACCACTTGACATACCATAGCAACCGCTAAGCAACACTGTAGCAACTACCTAGCAACATCAAAGTAACCCATTCACAAACACTTGGGACACCATACCAATTGGCTTGCATACCACTAAGCAACACCATAGCAATCACTTAGTAGCAACCCCATAGCAACCACCTGGGATACAACTTACAATATCATAGCTATTACCTGGCAAACCATTAAGCTAAACAACAGCTAAACAAGCTCTCCCCTCTACATTCCTTAATATGAATCGCTAAATAGAGCTCCAGGCATGGACTGGCCATGGGAGAGGTCTGCATCTTGTGGAGGACAGTCATATATATCTCATCATTCTCATGCAAAAACCTTGCATCTCCAAACAGAAGAACACAGGAGAAGGCAAAAACCTTCTTAACTTTCAGTGGAAGTCAGTGGAAATTCTGGAGCATTTCTACTGGTCCAATCTTCATGGAATTTGGATGCAACGTAAAGAAGCCCTGCCAGACTCACATTATATCAGTAAGTGCAAAACGGCCAAAATGGAGATACAAGATTTTAGATATAAATGATAGATATTTGGCACGTGTATGGAGGTGTGCTCTGCCAGGCCACATCTGCTCCAGATGTTGTACCACCTTTAATTTTCAGCCTCAGAAGCAACTGAATCCCAGTAAATGAAGAAGTCACAGAGATCGCTTCCCGAGTCAGCGCTGACAACCAGCAGCCACGGCAACACACCTTCTGCTCCGTCCTCAGCTGCGGTGAGGGAGGTGGATGAGGTGAGGGAGGAATCTGGGCTAATGCTGTGATTGTGAGCGGGACAGCCGCGGTGCTCCTCACAGATTTCGGACGTTAGACCTACTAGCACACCAGGAAGCAGCAATAGCATCACTTTATACTATGGTCTCTCGCGGTCTCTCTCTGTGTCCCTCTTTGTCTCTCTCTCTCTCTCTGTCTCTCATTTCTCT
The DNA here is from genome assembly GCF_030463535.1 of Salminus brasiliensis. NCBI lineage: Eukaryota > Metazoa > Chordata > Actinopteri > Characiformes > Bryconidae > Salminus > Salminus brasiliensis. Next base: position 5,246,671 of record NC_132897.1, read on the forward strand.
GTGTAACTCACTCTTTTTTCACTCTTTCGGTCCAACCCGGTCTCACTTCTTGTTCTCCCTCTGTCTAATGGTCTCTCACCTTTTCTTATTCTGTCTGTCTCTCGCTATTTTGTGCACTCTTTCTCTCTTACTCTGTCTCACTCTTTCTCTCTTACTCCGTCTCACTCACACCTTTTTTTGTCTAACGCTGTCTCATGGTCTCCCTTTCTGTCCAGCACAGTCTCATGGTCTCCCTTTCTGTCCAGCGCCGTCTCATGGTCTCCCTTTCTGTCCAGCGCTGTCTCATGGTCTCCCTTTCTGTCCAGCGCTGTCTCATGGTCTCCCTTTCTGTCCAGCGCCGTCTCATGGTCTCCCTTTCTGTCCAGCGCAGTCTCATGGTCTCCCTTTCTGTCCAGCGCAGTCTCATGGTCTCCCTTTCTGTCCAGCGCCGTCTCATGGTCTCCCTTTCTGTCCAGCGCAGTCTCATGGTCTCCCTTTCTGTCCAGCGCAGTCTCATGGTCTCCCTTTCTGTCCAGCGCCGTCTCATGGTCTCCCTTTCTGTCCAACGCCGTCTCATGGTCTCCTCTTTCTCCCACTCTTCGTGTCTAATGCTCTCACTCTGTCTCACTCTTGCTTGCTCCTTTATGCTCTTTTTCTCAGTTGTTTCTCGCTTTCTAACACGCTTACTCTCCAACACTCTCTCACTCTTTTTCTCTCTTATGTTTTTCATTTTTTCTTGTCTCTCTCCACCTCGACTCTCACTCTGGCTTCTTTTCTCTCCCTCTTTTTCTTTTGCATTCATTCATTTCTTTCTCTCAGCCCCCTCATGTTCTCATTCTCCCGCTCCCTCACTCTCTTCTGTCTGTGTTTCTCTCTGTTTCACCCTCTTAAACTTTCCCCCTTTCTTTCTCTCTTTTTTCTGTGTGTGTGTGTGTGTGTGTGTGTGTGTGTGTGTGTAATAAATCCAGCCTAATGACAATATTAGAGCTCTCTCAGCCTCTGGTTGTGGCTCCACAGAGGTTTTAATGAACACTTTCAGGGGGTTTCCTGAAACTGTTCCAGCACCTGAAAGACCAGAATCCAACATGTCATATTCTATCCCACTGCCGCGGGGAACAATGGGGGCCGACGTGTTACATAATGGGGAAGAAGCAGAGTGGTACCGAGCTGATGGGCGCTGAAACAGTAAAGGATCTATTTTTAACTCCACAGCAGTGAAACAGTCATGACATTTCGACAATCCCCCTCACTGGCCACTTTATTACAACACCCCCCCCCTCCCCCAGACCTCCACCTGCTGGTGCACAGTTACAGACTGTGTGTGTGTGTGTGTGTGTGTTCTATCAGGTGTGTATAAAGTGACACTCCCATGCTTCTCCATCATTTGCTTGTTTCATTTTGCAGCTCAGAAACACCCTAGCAACAATGTAGCAACATCACAGCAACCACCTTGCACCTCCATAACTATCACCTAGAAACTATTTAACATCTGGGATTCCATAGCAATTGCCCAACACCCTAGCAACCACATTGGACTGCATAGCAACCACTTGGGACACCATAGCAATTGCCTAGCACACCACCAAGCAACACCATAGCCACTACATGGCAACACCCATCTAGCAACCACTTAGCAATACCATAGCAACCACATGGCAACGCCATAGCAACCACCTAGCATGTAACTGGCAGCACTATAGCAACCACCAAGCAATACCATAGCAACCATCTAGCATGTAACTGGCAGCACCATAGCAACCACCTGGCATCTAACTGGCAGCACTATAGCAACCACCTAGGATACCATAGCAGCCACATGGCAACACCATAGCAACCAATTAGCATCTAACTGGCAGCACTATAGCAACCACCTAGGATACCATAGCAACACCATAGCAACCCATTAGCATCTAACTGGCAGCACTGTAGCAAATGACTGGAAGTGGGCACCCCTTAAGCTTCATTACATGTATGACATTGGAGTGAGTCTCTATGGGTTCTTCAAGGTCATGTGAAGATAATCCCAAAAAAGGAAAACTGGTCTCAGATCATCTAAAGGAAGCAACACCAATTCCTCCTGAATCGCTGACAGATTAAAAAGGCGGTCTCGGTGGGAATGCTGATATCAATAGGATTTTTTTTTTTGCAGAAGAACAGAATGAAAGAGGAGGAGTGTAATCATATTTCTGTCCTGTTCGCACTTATCTGACGAGAGCGTCACGGTGAGACCTCATCCACCGTGGCCTCTCCTGACCGCTGCTTAATGACTTTGCCCTCCATTGGGCAGGAAGCGAGGTAGAAGCTGAGGGCGAAGAGAAGAGGGCTAGGGGAATGGAAGTGCACTCTGGAGACTCAGGCACATTTGAGGCGCAGCTCTTCAAGGCCCGGGCCCGGGTGCGCTCGGAGAGTGAGGTGAATTAATAGCTCTGGAAAAGAGGGAGATGAAACAGCACTATCGCTGCAAACACACTGCTCCACTTGGGCCTCTGTTCCCCTCAGCTACAAACAAGCGTGCAGCCCTGGCAACCGGCTATGCCCAGCACTGAGTGTGTGTGTGCCGTAATTGTGATTGCAGCCAGAGCTGCAGTAATCTCTGATTTCAGGGACACTGATGGAGAAAAAGATGTCTCTGTGAGTCAACCACACATCAAGACCTTTTTTTAAATGATTTTATTAGTACTGTACCCGATACCTGCCACAGCTACATGGGGATGGCTGTGAGGCGGTTTCCTTGGTAATGCCCATTTGCCCTCTCTTAAATCGTCATTTATCATTAGTTGGTTCTTTGGATCTGTGTGAGAAACAACCAAATAAATGTTTGATGGCAATAAACAGTCCTGCTCACCTCCTTCATCAGTTGGTAGTATACCTATACATACAGTGCCAGTCAAAAGTTTGGACACACCTGCTTGAATGCGTGCTGATCATCATCTTAACAAAACATCATCTGAATGCTATGGTGACCATATTGTGGTTTGCAAAAACATGGACACTGTGGTAAGGATGTCCTTACTGGCTGGGGGGATTGGGGGGGGGGGACTATGGCACACACATGTACTCATTTAGCAACACACCAGTACATAACCTTAAAAGCCTATGTGACCAAATCATGCCCTTTCAGTTCAACAAACCACAAAGGCCCACTTGAACCCCCCAGCCACATCATCGAAACTATGGTGGCCCCTAGCATGACCCCAGGTGTGTCCAAACAGTTGACTGGTACTGTACTTGTATTTCTGTGTGGGTGAAGGGTGTGTACAATGTTGGAAACTGTGAGCTGAGCCTCTTGTCTTAAGCTGATGAATTGGCTCCTCTGTCTTAGGAGGGGAGGCACAAGAACGACAAACTGCAGGGTTGCACTTGTCTCTTTCTTGTGCCTCCCCTCCTAAGACAGAGGAGCCAATTCATCAGCTTAAGACAAGAGGCTCAGCTCACAGTTTTATCATTGCAACTAGGAAATTGATGCTACAGAGTGCGAGTGTATTGTAGTTTGCTCTAGCCTTGGCGTCCAATATTAAGACCACCCAATACATTGATATACCGTATATGCAATTTCTGTCATGTAAAAGCACATCCAACTCCAAATCAGCTGTTCATTTATTTATTTATTTATTTATTTATTTATGGCTATTTCAATGTTGAATACCTCAGAGATCAAGATTGCCTGGATAAGTCCATGCAGGCAAATGAGATGATCTACTACTGGGTATAATTGGTCCCATTTCTACAGCTGCATGATGTAGAAATGGGAAAGTGATGGATGCCATTGGATGGATGGCTTCATTACATGTCAACACTCTGCTGATGCATTTCCCTTTGAGGACTGGGGATTGTTGCCCGCTCCACATGAGATTGATAGATGTTATCTAATAGTGGCTGTAGAAATGCCATCGTTGGTTGAGGCATCTCAACTACTTTGAGGCATTCCTTGGGAAAACTCTAATTCTGTTATTTGAGGATCCCTTATCTTGGAATCCATGTCTTGGGATTTCTTCCAGCTACATGGTACAACACATTACAGCTGCACTGGAATCTGATGTCAGGACCAAAACATGGATCTGAGCTTCCAAAAGCCACAAGAGCAGTGAGATGTTCTACCAAGAGGAGTGAGAGCTCAGCACTAATTCCGAATAAATTGGCTGTTGTCGACCGAAGCTGACTCAAGGTCAGACACTCTGAAATGGGTAGTTGTAGAGCTTGAACTTTTAACTTGGTAGGAATTTAATTATGTATGGACCCATTCCCAGCAGGTGTTTTTGGCAGCAGTGTGTCAACATTTTGACCTCTAACCATCTTCTCATCTGCTTCTTTCTGGTCAAGGTCGTGGAGCCCATGTGGAATTGATGGTTGCAAGCAGGGATGTATAGGTGTTGCAGCCCTTTAGGTTTCAAATTCGCCAAATTTTCTGATTGCCCACGTTGTGCCATCCAGGGGAGGTGGAGTGTGATGTGACAGAACAAACAAATTAGCTTCCAGTCCCGTTCTGTCCCTGCTTTATTTCATACACACTTACCCATTCATTTTCTCAGCTAATGCTAATTTCCCCCAATAAGTTTTACAGCTTAGGACCACCAATACATTTTGCTAGCCTGGATCATATCAAAATTTAACAGTTTAAGTATGCTATTAGGCTTTACATTTTTAAATTAGCAGCAGTCAGTGGTTGGTGTGGCGCAACAGACAACACCAGCTACCACACCATGTGGGAGACTGGGGTTCGATTCCTGGTCTGGGTGACTATGCTGTGCTACACCAATAAGAGTCCTTGAGCAAGACTCCCAACACTACGTTGGCCCACCTCTGTAATACAAGTAAGCTTGTAAGTCGCTCTAGATAAGAGCGTCAGATAAATGGCATAAATGTAAATCAATCAAGGATTGGGGGGGAGGGGGTTTGAGGTTCTCAATGTTTTAATTATTATTTTATTTTGACAATGTTTATTTTATTGGATTATGACTATATTGTGGTCACAATTTTGTACATTTTAGTTTTTGCATTCTGTGTTTCATTAAATGTATTGTGATTTAGGTCATTAAATGTATAGGTCATAAAGGGCTCATTCTCAAGTTTGTGAGAAGGATAGTTGGCTATAGGTTGAGTCAATGGTTTGTGCTGAGGAGAAAATGTTCACTTCTTATGATTCTTCTGTAAATAGAATTGGTCTTTTTTGTTTGTTTGTTTGTTTGTTTGTTGTTTGCCACCAATCACTTAATAAAAAAACAATTGCACTGCAGTTTTTTCACCTACTACCCTTTGGGGCACAACTACCCTCACCTGGAAGCAAGGTGTGACAATAACCCTGAACCACACAATTCTGCCAAAACACTCCATTAATAGAGCCACTGTCAGTCATGGGCCCTTAGAATTGTCCTAAATATGGCGCCCCTGGTTACCAGACAGGAATACTCCCCGGCCAAACCACTGGTGCACCACAGGCCAAGTTGGACTTCCCATAAAACACTGAGGACAGAGGAGGAGTGTCACTTGATAACCCAGAAGATGCCATTGAATGAATTGCTTATTCTCCTAAAAATAAAGGTGTTAACTGGTTCTTTGAGCAATTATAGAAGAACCGCTTTTGGTTCCATAAAGAACCAGGTTTGTAATTTAGTTGTGCAAGTGTGAAGAACCTATACTTCAACTGAAGGTTCTTCAGATCCTTAAAAAGGTTCTTCGCACTCATACATCTCTATTATAAGCGTTAATCTTTGCGGAACCTATAGTGGTTCTTCAATGGAATCACGCAAAGAACCATTTAAAGCACCTTTATTTGTGTACTTGACACCTTAATTCCATACATCTGAAACTAGATGCAATCGTAGGATAAATAGAGGACTTTCTAGAATCAGAATGATGAATGCATGGCATGGCATCTCAAATGAAGATTACACTATATGTCCAAATATTTGTGGACACTCCTTCTAATAAATGCATTTAGCTACTTTTAGTTGCACCCATTGTGCAACTGCCCCCCTGGCATTGAGCTGTGGAACTCCATGTTCTCTGGAATGATGGATGGTGCTCCAACCAATACTTTTAGGAGGAGTTGGAGAGTTGGGGGATGACTAATGCTCTTGGTGCAGAATGCAAACAAATCCTCACAGCAATACTCCTCCAAAATAGAGTCCAAAGCCTTCTTTCCTGGACAGTAGAGACGGTTATTCCAACAAAAGCTGGATAAAGTCTTTTTTAATACCTTTGATTCCAGAAGAAACTGTAAATGAGCAGGTGTCCAAATACTTTTGTCCATCAGCCAACCTAAGCCTATTCAGAGCCTATTTAGAATTTCCCATCTTAAATGTTAGCTCTATTTTAGCGGGCCTGCTCCTCGAAAATTCACTGTGTGTCCTCAGTCTAAAATTACAGCAAGAGCTGTTTTCCTTCCGACCTGGGCAGACTTCATTTTATTTAGCATGAGAAGTATGTGGTCTCATTTATCTTGCTGTATACTCATGCCCTCCCCGGCTGGCCTTCAATTTAGCGAATCACATTTCCAATTTGTCTGACCATTGGTGTTGTTGAGGGGGTAAGCGAGGGGGGTTGGGGGTTGGGGGTGGAGGGTGGATTGGTGGTGAATGCTGAACTAAGCCACTACAGGTGGTGGAAATGCTGCTTGGGACGTTGATGAATATGGCTCGGCAGAAGTACGTCTTTAATCTGGGGCTTTTGTGACAGCAGCTAGCGCCTTGCCTGTTAGCGAGCTAGCGCTGCCACTAATGACTTAAGCTTCGGTGTGGATCCGGAGTTTAATACAGGGCTGCACTCCAATTTCACGACAGGATGAGGTTTGCGTAGAGGGATTTTTTCAGCCCCCCATTAAAAGTTTACTCAGCAACACTTGGTAGGCTTATTTGTTACAACTGGGAATTGATCCATTTAGATGTGGGACAAGAGCCTGGTTGAGGAACTGGAAGAAGGTATCGGGAAAGCGGAGAAGCCTTCAGTAACATGGTTAGTGGTGGTGACGCTAAATATGAAAGCATAGAAGCATTTCATCATTTTGTGTTTATATATATATATATATATATATATATATATATATATATATATATATATATATATATATATATATATATAAATTTTTTTTTTTTTTTTTTTTTTTTTTTTTTTTTTTTCTCCACCGTCATAACAAATGGCAACTTTACAGGAAAAGGGAAAAGCTTGGAAAATTTACAATGGAAGTCAATGGAAAACATTTCTTAGTAATTTTGGAGCATTTCTATTGGCCCATTCATCATGAAAATCTGAGACAATATAAAGAACATCTGCCAGATTCACATTATGTCAAAAAAGCAATGGGATATACCCATTCCCATTGACCAATTACCATTCCCAACCATTGCCAGCATTTCAGTTACATATACTGCATGTTCGGCTGAATTCAGCATCAATGCTTCTATTGATCAGCTCTTTATAGGTCACTGATGGGCCAGAGAAAGATGTTCGGAGATGATATCGTCTATGCTAACAAAACAACATTTGACTCCAGTATGTTTGCATTTGAAATATGCAGTTCAGAGATCAGGAGAGATGAGTAGTTCATACTTAAATGGATTCAAACAGCCATTCAAAGACCTGTTTAACACTACAGAGCAGGCATAGACGACCGGCCTGCCTGAAGAGTACTGGGTCCTTCATTTCTTCACTGGTTGTCCCCTGAGACCAGGACTGGAATTATAAGTTTAGGAGAGCTCAGGTTATGAGAGTAAATACAGTGCAGACAATCACAACCATAGAATTTAGAGAAGTCTTGGGCATTAGGATAACCCAGACAACCAAACTATAAAATCAAATAAGCTTACAGAAACAGAAAACTGAACTTTATTCAGTGGGTAATGCAACAGGACAATGACCCAAAATCACCCAAAGTCATTTAAATAAAGAATGACTGGGGGCTCCAAGTGGTCCAGCAGACTAAGAGCGTTTCCATGTTTGTCCACACCTGGGACTGATTCTGGGCTTATTTTGGGGAGGAGCTCATCAGCGCTTGTTTGCTTTCACACTGAAAAACTCCATTGTACCCGTGGATTGGTTGCTCAATTTTGAACATCCCTTTTTTGCTCGCATTTTCTTTACATTACTTTTACTTTTCTACTTGAAGAAGTTCTGAAACCAGTACTTTTACTCAAGTAAAAAGCTTAAGTTGATTCTTCAGCTTCTATAGAAGTCTTTTTAAACCCTAGTATCTCCACTTGCTTCTACCGGAGGAATGAATGTCAATACGTTTCACACCGTTTGTCGAATGCAACCTGGCATCAGCAGCCGGAGCCTGAGAGCGCACAACTGGCCTTGCTCTCTCCCCGGCAAGTAGATGGCTCACGCTCTTACCACACCACTTCAGTGCGATGCGGACCCATATGGGCGTCTACATACTGATCCATCAGAGCAGAGAGCCCTGCACTTTCCTGCAAGCATGTTGGTTGTCTGGTGACGTTGCATCGGTGGCAAGTTGGAAAAGAGGTGGTGGCTGGCTTGTGCATGTGTTGAAGGAAGCATGTGTCAGTTCTCACCATCCCAGTGTCTGGAGCATTAGATGTGCTAGGGGGAAGAGTACTAATAAGTGGGTTGAGTAATTGGCTATCTAAAACTGGAGAGGGGAGAAAACCCCTGAAGAATCGTTGAAAAAAAGATCGTCTGTAGAGTCATCAAAAAGTGAGCAGCTTCCAGCAATGAGACACTTCTGTTGAGAGTAATGGTAATGCCCAGCTCACGGGTTAAAGAAGGTTTCTGCACTGCAGTGAAGACTTTAAAGGGAGTCATCACATACATCCCCACCTATGCTTTAGAGGTACACCACAGGTCCAAATGTTTGTGGACACCCCTTCTTATGAGTGCATTCAACTACTTTACAGCTAATGCCAAGCAGTGGAACGGTTTTCTCTGGAATGGTGGATAGTGCTTAATCCAATATTTTGATCTCACTAACGCTCTTGTTGCTGAATGCAGTCAAATCCTCACAGCAGTGCTCCTCCGGAATCTCTAGCAAGCATTCCCTGGACAGGAGAGACAGTTATGCCCTTGATTTCAGAAGAAACAAGGAATGAGCAGGTGTCCCAATACTTTTGTCAATGTAGTGTTTCATTACTGCGTGAGCTTTAAATATATTCTGCCCTCAAGCTAGAGCCACAGAGGGTTTTCTGGGGGTTTTTTGGGAGTGTTTGCAGTTGCTCTCGTCAACATGTTAGAAGTTTCTCCTGAACGCGTGCTGGGTCCCTTGTTCTGCAGATCCACCCCATGACATGTTTGTGCACAAGAGCTGCTGAAATTGTGCCTTTGCATCTTTTTTGCACTTTATCGTCTACGAACAAATAGAGGGGGGTGGGGGAAATAGGTCAGCCCCCTAAAAATAACTTCGACTAATATACCCAAGTGTTCTGCGTAAGAACCGCGGAAGAAAACAAGATGTTAATATTTCAGAGGGTGCAGTCATTATAATTCACCCCATTAAGGCATGATTTGACAGTATTATGGCTTTCTTAGCCTAATTGCCTTACACAAAATCTGTCATTAGCATTTTTCTGTGACACAGGCTCTCAAGAACTGAACATTATTCACCGCTGATGCATTATTTCATTAATTAGTCACTTTCTACGCTTTGTAATTAATGCAAATATTATACATTTTGTGAGAACAGACCTCATTTAGGCACGTGCTGTGGTACTCAATGCCCCGTGTGTAAATAATAGAAGGAAATAGGCACTCAAAAACAGTGCTGTGGTGTCCAACTTTATGGACATTGCACAGACAAAAGTATTCAGACACCTGCCTGTTAATCGTTTCTTACAAAACCAATGATATCAAAAAAGAGCGTGTGAAGAACTGTCTCTACTGTCCAGGGAAGAAGGATCATTGTGGTGAGGATTTGATTGCTTTCAATGACAAGGGTGTTAGTTAGGCCAGGATGTTGGATCACCACCCCACCTCATCTTAAAAGTAATGGCTGTGGCACAATCAATCATTCCAGAGAACACAGTTCTTCCACTGCTCCACAGCTTAATGCTGGGGGGCGTTATACCCCTCTAGCCCACGACTGGCATTAGGCAGCATGGTGCCAATAGGTTAATGTTTATCTGCTCCAGAGAGTCTTATTCTTTTGGCTGTAAGCTGGCATTGTTGCGTCCTTAAGCAAGGCCCTTAACGCTCCATACTAGAGGTTTATAGAATTTTCCATTAGTGCTACATTCAACTCAAAGATTGTAGTGGCTAGTGACACTTTACCAGTAATCCTGACTAAAAGGGTTAATTATTGTTGTCATGGCAACAATGAAGTTAGGAAACTTGCTGTCTACATGTTTTGATGCACTTGAGTCCTGTGCTTAAAACTTGTTGAAATTTGCATATCCTTAGCTAATGAAGGACTTCCTCTGAAACGTCCTGTCTCTGAACTACACTAGATGTTCTCCAGCTTTTAAAATGAAGTTCTGAAGCACCATGCAGACAGAATACATACATTCAGCTGTAAGAAAAAGGACAAACAAACACTGTATTTGTAATTTCGGCTCATAAAAACATTCCTAACCTTGGGAACTCCTTGGATTTCCAAGTAACGTTACTTTCCAGTCAAGTTTGACAGAAAACATCTGCTTGTAAATGAATGATCTACATATTTCATACAGCAATAACATTAGCACCACCAGCCTAATATTGAGTAGGTCCCCCAGATCTGACCATTTGAGGCATGGATTCCACAAGACCTCTAAAAGGCATCCAGTGGTATCTGGCAGCAAGACTAAAAATGTTAGCAGTAGACCCTTTAAGTCCTGCAAGTTGTGAGGTGGGGCCTCCATGGATCACATCACTGAACCTTACATGGCCAGGACCTGGTCACCGGTTCAACAGTTGTTCTTTCTTGGACCACTTTTGGTCGGTACTGACCAGATACTGAGATGGGAACACCCAACAACACCTGCCTGATGTTTTGGAGATGTTCTGACCCAATGGAACTGGAACAACAACAACAACAACAACAACAACAACAACAACAACCTTCAAGAGCTGACAGATGTCACTGTAGATAAGGATAATCAGGGTTTTTCACTTCACCGGTCAGTGGTGCTAATGCTATGACTGGTTGGTGTATATTTAGCATTAGCATTTAGCTTCAGAGCTGAAGATCCTCAAAGAACCCAAGCATGTAACCCTGTAGCCTGATGAAGTTCGAAACAATCAAATAAAGTAGGCCTCCCTTTTACATCACCTGTCAGTTAAAATCTATAGTTTTAACAAGGTGGTAAAATGCTTACGTTTTGAAAGCAGGTAGAACGTACTACACTAAGTGGACAAAAGTATTGGGACATCTGCTAATTCATTGTTTTTTTCCTGAATCAAGGGCAGAGTAACTATCTCTGCTGTTCTGGGAAGGCTTTAATGTATTCTGCATCAAGAGCGTTAGTGAGGTCATGATGTTGGATGATCACCACCCCACCTCATCCCAAAAGTACTGGATGGAGCACCAAGCATCATTCCAGAGAACACAGTTCTTCCACTGCTTTATACCCCTCTACTAGCCCACACCTGGCATTAGGCAGCATGGTGCCGATAGCTTCATGTTTACTATCTGCTCCAGAGAGTCCTATTCTATTGGAAGTACTTCTATACAGGGACTAGACAGGCTGTGTATGTGCATTTGCACATCTGTGTCAGCAGTGGGTGCAACTTTAAGTAGCTGAATGAGTTTATTAAAAGGGGTGTCCACAAACATTAAGACAGTGTATATTAAAAAACAGGACTTTTAGGGGTGAAATTCATAACACAGCGATTCAAACACCAGACGCTTGAAGTGGCAGTATGGAATTCTCTCATTTTAAGCGCGTCCTGCCCCATCAGCTTGCTCCAGCGCTGCTCACTGTTACGGTCCGTGAAGGAGACAGAGTTTGTACGAGCAACCGCTCACTGCTGATCCAAGCTTAGATGTGTACTAAAACTTTTAATTACTTTTCAGAGGAGGGTGGCGTGAGCAGAGAGGAATTACTGATGCCTGAATGTCAAAAAAGCTGTAGAGAATTATCTGTCAGTGCACCATAAGGAGAAATGCATTCAGGCCTCCAGATGAACCATGTCTAATTTGACACTTTCTTCTGAGAGCAAGGCAGGAAAACTGCTGCCTCACAAACTCTCAGACTGTCATTTCTGAGCCATGGGCCCAAGGCACCCGAGATTTAAAAAAGCTGGAACTTCTGTTTATGCTGTGTGTGTGTTTTTAGCACAAGACTATCATGAAAAAACTCAGAAGACACAGGTAAACAGTAAAGCAGCCTGCCAATAAATCTTTAAAAAACGAGAAGAAACTTAAAAAACAAACAAAAAAAAACACAACCTTACAACTAGTAGGTTCAAGTAGGTTAAGGTCAAATTAGGCTTAGGCGTAATAAGTAAAGCTTAGGTTGAGGTGTACACGTCATCTTAAGTTTAGGTGCTGTAGATTACGTTGAAGTTACATCAAGGTTAGAATTAGGTTTAGTTGGTTAAGTTAAGGTTAGAAGTAGATTTAGGTTGAGGTCAGGGTGGTTACAGTGTGGGGTTTATTTCTTCATTTAGTTTTAAGTGAAGACTGGTGGTGCTTGGTGACGCTACTTGGCCATGGTGGGGCTCAAACTCCTAACCCTGGTGATCTGGACTGGAAGTCCAGTGCGTTACCGCCTCGCCATCACAGCTGTGAGAGGTGGCAGTATACAAACTGTTTAAAAGCAATACAGAGAAAAGGGCGGGGAAACACTAACAAAGGAAACACCAGGAGTGGCATCTTTCCAACTAAGGACAATCCAAACTGTTCAACAAACTCTTCCTTTTTAACTCTCGCTTTTCTTCACTGTTCCCAACATATAAACTCTTCCTTTTTTAACTTTTGCTTTTCTTCTCTGTTCCCAACTCTTGCTTTTCTATACTGTTCCCAACATAAAATCTTCCTTTTTTAACTTTCGCTTTTCTTTACTGCTCACAGCATAAACTCTTCCCTTTTAACTCTTGCTTTTCTGTACTGTTCCAAACAAACTCTTCCCAACATAAATTCTCCCCTTTTAACTCTTGCTTTTCGTCACTGTTCCCAACATATAAACTCTTCCTTTAACTTTTGCTTTTCTTCATTGTTCCCAACATAAACTCTTCCTTTTTTAACTCTTGCTTTTCTTCACTGTTCCCAACATAAACTCTTCCTTTTTTAACTCTTGCTTTTCTTCACTGTTCCCAACATAAACTCTTCCTTTTTTAACTCTTGCTTTTCTTCCCTGTTTGCAACATATACCCACTGTTACCGTTTGCCCCTCTACAAAGGTGTGACAGGGAAGTGTGTCTGGCTGGGTGTATTTATAACGTGCCACACAGGTGGGTCTGGTCAGCGTTGATTACTGCTGGGGATTCTGGGGCTTGGAGTTCTTTGCTCCAGTTCCACCAGCTTTCCTATTGTGCTGGCCAGGCCCCCTACTTGTGGCTGATTGGTATATTCTGCCTGCTTACAAGGTAGGGTTAAGATTAGAATTAGGCTTAGTTTAGATTAATGTTTAGGTGTAGTGGGTTAGGTTTAGGCTAAGGGTGTAGGTTAGGTTAAATTTAGGTTAGTATTAAGTTTATTCGTAGTAGGTTGAGACTAAGTAGGGTTAAGGTTAGGTCAAGGTGTAGATTGGGTTAAGATTAGGTTAGATTAAGGTTATAATTAGGTTTAGGTGTAGCAGGTTAAGCTTAAGTAGTCGTAGTTAAGTAGTCGTAGTTAAGTAGTCGTAGTTAAAGTCCAGTTTAGGTTAGGTTAAGGTTAGAATTAATAGTTTAAGTTGAGGTGTAGGTTAGGTTAAATTTAGGTTAGTATTAAGTTTATGTGTTGTAGGTGACGTTTTGGCTTAGGTTTAGGTTAGTATTAGATTTACGTGTAGTAGGTTGAGACTAAGCAGGGTTAAGGTTAGGTTGAGGTGTAGGTTGGGTTAAGTTTAGGTTATAATTAGGTTTAGGTGTAGCAGGTTAAGCTTAAGTAAGGTTAAAGTTAGGCTTAGGTGTAGATTAAGTTAAGTTTAGGTTAGGTTAAGGTTAGAATTAGTAGTTTAGGTTGAGGTGTAGGTTAAGGTTAGAATTAGTAGTTTAGGTTGAGGTGTAGGTTAAGTTATATTTAAGTTAGGTTAAGATTAGAATTAGGCTTAGGTTAAGTTAATGTTAAAATATATTGGTTATGTTTAGATTAACATTAGTAGTTTAGGTTTAGGCTGAGGTGTAGGTTAGGTTAAATTTCAGGTTAGTATTAAGTTTGTGTAGTAGGTGACGTTTAGGTTAGACTAAGGTTAGTATTAAGTTGGTGTAGTAGTAGAAGTTTTGGCTTAGGTTTAGGTGCAGTGGGTTAAGTTTGGGCTATGTTAAGGTTAGAATTAATAGTTTAAGTTTAGGTTGAGGTGTAGGTTGGGATAGGTTAAGTTTAGGTTAAGGTTAGAATTAGGTTTAGGTATAGTAGGTCTAGGGTTAAGTTGAGGTGATAAAATTTCACTGGTTGCTTTGTAACAGTTTTTGTTCAGATGGTTTGGTTTCTGGATGACTGGGTTGCATCAGTAATCTGTGCAGATGTGCAAGAGTCAATCAATATTTAGTACACATCCTAAAATTTACATTTACCTTTGCATTTAAGGCATTTAGCAGATGCTTTTATCCAGAGCGACTTACCAAAGTGCTTTGCTATTTACCCAAGAAAAACCTCAGCTAGTTAAAATAGACTAATAATTCAAAGATCCTCCAAGTTTAGACTCTACTAAACACAAGTCAATAAGGAGACCATAATACTCTACTATTCACCCAAGTACTCTCAGAAGAGGAGGGTCTTCAGTCTGGGTTTGAAGACAGCGAGCGTTGGACCCTGCCGTTCGGACACCCAGAGTAAGTTCGTTCCACCACTTCGGTGCAGGACAGTAAAAAGCCTGGATGCTTGTCTTCCGTGGATTTTGAGGGATGGCAGGTCGAGCCGAGCCATACTTGAAGGCTGTCCTTTCGTGCACCTTGTCCCTTGGTAGATACTGCCCACACCAGAGCACACCAGAGCTGCCTGATGTTTTGGAGATGTTCTGACCCAGTCAAGTGGCTAAGACTCTTTTGCTTAATCATTCTTCCTGCTTCACCTTCAAGAACTGACTGTTCACTTGATGCCTAATATGTAGATCCCACCCATTGATAGATGAAGCCCCTGTAGATGAAGATAATCAATGATTTTGGTGCTATGTTAAGGCTGATGGTGTATATATCTGCAAACTTATATTTAATAATACTGTCCCCTATTTTTATTGTATTTAAGCTGGAAGGGCTCTTGGTGCGGATTGGCTTTTGACCATTGCCATCAAGTACGGAGGGGCTGGTCCCTTGTAGGCCAGCGTCAAGGTTTTGAATCTGATGACCTGGGCAGCAGCTACAGGAAGCCAGTGAAGAGAGAACGCAGCAGAGGAGTGACATGGCTGAAATGATCTGGATGAAATGATAGTCTTGAAATGGTCTTTTATGATTTCCTCCAGAGACCAGGTTGAAAGAGGCAATTGACTTAATAATGAAAAATAAAAATATTATTGTTAAAATGTAATAAATAAATGCTGGATTTGGGAAGTTTTATGTGTTTCCATAGAAAAGTTGAAGTTTCTCCCAAGCCATAGTTTATTTTAGCAGACTACTGTAGGTTGTCTTGCAGCATCTCCCTAGTTTTTGCAACATCTGTCTGTCCATCAATTTTAACAAGATGTCACTAAAGAAAAGCATCTCCACTGAGGACAACATTCCCCCAACATGATGCTACCGCCATCATGCTTCACTATTGGAATGGTGTTTGGTGAGGCAGTTTTCATTCAGGTTATGTGTTGTTATACACCAATCAGCCATAACATTAGTACCACCATAACACTTGTGCCACCACAACAGTCGAAGCATGGATGCCACAAAACTTCTGAAGGTGTTGTGTGGTATCTGGCACCAAGACTAACGTCAGCAGCAGATGCTTTAAGTCCTGTCCTTTGTAAAGTGGCACCTCCTTGGATGGCCATGACCCTGTTGCTGGTTCACCGGCTGTCCTTTCTTGCACCTTGTCCTTTGGTAGGTACTGCCCACTGCACACCAGAGCTGCCTGATGTTTCGGAGATGTTCTGACCCAGTCAAGTGGCTCAGATTCTTATGCTGGAACATTCTTCCTGCTTCACCTTCAAGAACTGACTGTTCACTTGATGCCTAATATGTAGATCCCACCCATTGATAGATGAAGCCACTGTAAATGAAGATAATCAATGATTTTGGTACTAATGTTATGGCTGACTGGTGTATATATCTGCAAAATTATATTTAATAATACTGTCCCATATTTATTGTAATGGAGGTCTAAGTGCACCGCAATGCCATTCTCTCCATCATCTTCTGTATCTGTATTCAGAAGCAGGCAAAGTCCAAACCTTAAGGTTGCATTTATTTGGATTGTATGTGGAATGTTATTATACTCATATTATTTATAACCAATAATGAAAGACAGAGTTTCAGCCAAATATTATATTTATAATAATAACAGGGCATTCTACACAGCCACACCACCCAAATACTTGAAGGAGGTCGAGTACACCTGCTCTATGGTGGTCCTGTAAGTTCCTGACCATTGAAGAGGTCCCATGTATACTTATAGAAGCTGCTCTTTGCCAGTATTAGTCGATCGGCTAAAACTTGCAATGGCAAATGCTCTGTGCCTCCTTCAAATAAATGTTATTTTAATATGGGCAGTTCATCCAAACTTCATTTAGCTCTGGAGTGCTTTGTACAAACGATCACCAGAAATCATAAAAACACTTTTAATGTTGACATTTAGTGGCGTCGAGCTCAAACCAAACAAGCATCTGCTCTGAAATTAATGTCACAGGTTTCACCACTCGTCTAATTAACGCCGCTCAAGACTGCGAGAGCGCAGGGTTCCTGGAGAGCCGTCAGTTTATACTGAATTATGGGAGGAAGTTTACAGTCCAGAGATTGATTCCTGAACTTGGCTTCGCTCAGTGTGTGAAACACAGCCAGACATCTTCTACACACACATGCTTTCCCGACCCTCATAAAAATTCATAGCGCTGTAAATAATTGAACAATAATGAGACAAAACTTGTGTCCATATTTCAGACTTAGTGGCTGCAGAGACAGCAGCTGCTCGGATTGTCATTCAGAGTGAGTGATGCCACATTAGACTTTATGGTGAGCCCCTGTATAAAGGAAATTATTTATATACTGACAGCTGTCTGTTTTCCTGGGTTTTATATTCCTAGATGCTGTTTCTGCTATGACAAAATGACTATGAGGGCCTCAGCCATATCAGCTGAAATACTGCACTCTGATGGAGCCTGAACTTGTGAACTTAACCCTTTGAACCCTAGGTTTAGTATTCAGTTCTTATTTTTCATGCAGAAACAATTTTAGATTGTTTGGTAATTGTTTGGTTTAGCATGGCATAACTTGGAGTCCCACAGGGTTCTATTTTGGGGCCTATGAAATTGATTTTAATTATGTCAGTAATGTGGTTTTAAGACCACATTACTAAATGTAAGCCAATACTAAATACTAAATGACTAAATGTAAGCCAATACATTGGGTATATAGGGTTCATCTTATTTATGCCACATATTTCCAGTCCATTGCTATCATCAATAGGCCTTTAAAGCATGTATATATATATATATATATATATATATATATATATATATATTATTTTGTATTTTTAGCTACATAAAATATCATTTTTACACACATGCTCTATGTAGCATGTAGGTAAGACAAATGATTTGTCCAACAAAGGCCATTTCGCTAGTTCAGACCATAACTTCGGCTTATGATGACACAGGAGAAGACTGTAAAAGAGGGTGGAGAACTTTGGGCTGAAGTGGATTCTGATTTGTGGTAGGAAGCATCCCCCTCTGACATGTGGAGCTAAGAGAGATCAAAACGAAGGTGACTGGGTTGTTAGGGTAGAGTAGGCTTGTTGTATACACCTAAACAAAGTAGAGATAGAATTTATTGGACAATCAGTTAGGGAGGAGGGGCTTTAGCCATGTTCCTTCTCACCAAAATGTGCAGTTATTCCATAACTCACTTAACTTTATGCTAATGAGTGTGACTTTTGCTTTCCAAACCTGGCAAGTGCGCCCCCTAGTGGTTGGAAATTCAGTTCTGCTACTTCTGTAACCAAGCCTGGGTCGATGGTGAAATATATAAAACATTCGAATCCCTCTATTATGCAGCGATGGGTGGAAACCTTCCGAATATGGAAGGTCTCGCTGGTTGCTTTGGCAACGCACAAGCAGAAACGTCTCTCATTGGTTCCTTTCTTCTACTCCTGTCCTGCATGAGCCCCGCCTATTGCCCCCCCTTCAGTAGTGACCATCACCCATTCTTCCTGCCAGATTACCTCCAGGTCGTTGAGGTCTTTTTCCACTTAGAACTAGTACACTATATGGACAAAAGTATTGGGACACCTGCTCATTCATTGTTTCTTCTGAAATCAAGGGAATTTTACTAGGTTGGCTGGAGCATTGCTGTGAGGATTTGATTGAAGTCAGTAATAAGAGTGTTGGCAAGTTAAAAGGAAGCTGAACCTGTCATGTCTGTTGATCGTTTCGGGTGTAAAATGACTAGAGCTGCTGATCTACAAAATTTGAGAGCCCAACTCTAGAAGGGTTCAAATCATTCCCATCACTCACTTCTTCACTGGAGCCCCAGAAACGAGCAACGGTCGCGAGCAATGATAAAAGCACAAGCGGTGAGCAGCCTAAATGATGGTGTACAATAATTCTGGAGTTACAACACTAGATGATCTTTATGTCACATAAAGTGTTTCTCAGAAAGTTGTCAGAAAGATGTCCTGCTATGCTGTGAATTTTTATGCTTTGTGTATAATGACAGCATTTTAATTAAAAAAGAAAATAAAAGCTACTGAAGTATCATGTACGATATTGAATTTTACAACAATCTGCTCATTCTGTTCTTCCCCCGTGGCCTTCATGGATCATGACCGATATGATAAAGCCCAGGGGCGTTACTCTGGATTTATGGATGGGGGACCAAGCCTTTAAATGGGCGGTCTAGGGCGGCTTTCCTCAGGATAAATAAAAAGCCTCTAAAATGTCTGTTCATCATAACTGTTAAGAGTAGCAACAGACAGAAAATCAATCAAATATATAGCTATTGGTGAACTTCATAGTTAGCAGGGGTGCTGCCAAGGATTTTGGGCCCAGACACTGGGCCTCACAACTATAGCAAATCTGCCAAAATATTTAAGTAATACATTTTTAGGGCCCCTGTCAGTCACAGGCTCTTAGAATCCACCTAACCTCCACAACTCCACCCTCTCCCCTCATACGGCACCCCTGATAGTTAGCATTAGACGCAGATAAGCCTTAATGATCTCCATTAATCTTCAAACAGCCACAGATCAACCAAAGGTACTGAAGTCAAGCAGCGATTCCTCAAGGTTGAAGGAGCCTTGTCAGTCTCCTTCACATACTTTCCCTTATTCACATTGTCTGTGCTTAATGGCCTTAATGGGGAGAGCTGGAGAAGCAAGCAAGTGTTAGCTGCATGCTAGGCTAAAATCCAACACTACCAGACCCTCATACAGTCTGTTTAGTTTAGTTAGCTAACTGTGCTGACTGGACACTGACTGGACACAGCGAGGGCAGCCACACTATCCAGTAAACCTTATCTGGGAATATTTCTAAAAAGGTTCTTGTTGCCATGCTAGGCTAGGTTAGGTCATTCTAGATGAGGTCAGGATGTTGGATGGATGATCACCATGCCACCTCACCCCCAATGCCCCAACTCATCCCAAAAGTACTGGATGGAGCACCATCCATCATTCCAGAGAATTCCACAGTAGTTCCACTGCTCCACAGCTCAATGCTGGGGGCTTTATACCCCTCTAGCCCACGGCTGGCATTAGGCAGCATGGTGCCGACAGGTTGACGTTTATCTGCTTCAGAGAGTCCTATTCTATTGGCAGTACTTCTCTACAGGGACTAGACAAGCTGTGTATTTGCATTTGCACGTAAAAGTAGCTGAATGCATTTATTAGAAGGGGTGTCCACATACATTTGGACATATAGTGTAGCATTTTGGTGTTTTGACAAAAGCTGAGTCCATTGGACGTTCATCAGCGTGAACTAGATTTCCCAATGTTCTGTCCAAGCATGTCCAACCAGAGAGGCCTATCTGACTTGACACATGTGAAGGCCAGCATTTGGTCTCCTATTAGGTCCTTCTGTCTGCCAAGAACTGACAGTGGTTATGAGGAGCTGTCTCTTTCCTTGTCATCTTTACCAGCCTGTACCACCTTCCAGGCCCTGAAGTGAACACATCTCAGCTAAGTACAGGGTACAACTGTTGAAGTGGCTGAGCAGACCTTGAACTCAGCCCTACCCCCCCTACCTCCACCACCCACTCCGCAGATGGAATTAAAGCTTTCGGGTTCCCTTATGGCACAAATTCAATCTCACCTCCTGGGTCAAATTGAATGCCATTCCTCTGGTAGCTCCCTGCTGGGCTTTCTCACTTACCTGCTGTCACCGTGGCCTTTTGCTCACTGCACCATGACAGAAGGTCACAGGAGGTGATATGTGAGGCTTTCAGGGTCACATGTTTGATGGAAATACTGGGTATTGATGTATGATTCTCATTGATGTCAGCACACTGGAACTCTGGGATTGAGGCAATCTGTATGGATGTAGCGCCTTTATATCACTTTCGGTCTGTAGTACATCCACCCATCATCCAGCCTATGTGTATTGACTCATCACTCTTTTAGAAAAGACAAATACAGTCCTTTTATTTTACACCAACTGGCCACTTTATGAGAAACCCTTGTTCATTTGTAGAGACTGGTGGTGCAGCACCTCTGTAGATACAAACTTCAATAGTCAACCCAGACTCTCAACCCAGCACCCAGCCAACATGCTCATGGAGGGCTTACGTGGCTAGGTGGCTTTCAGGTGGGCATGGGCTCTGAATGGGTTTGCGCCTCCGCTTTTACTGGGACCCTGTTGGGCTTTTCTGTTACTACCCACCTTAATCTTACTTGGGTCCCATCTAGGCCCCCCTTGTGCACTGTTCTCCCCCATGCTGGTCCAATCACTGACCCTGGTGTGCATTCATATGCTGGGCCAACATGGAACCCATAAACAAATCTTTCTGGTTCCTTGTTGGGCTACCTATTATTTGGGCACACACACACACACACTTTCATACCTTCCACACTTCCACACACACTTTTATACTGCTCTGCTGTGCCGAGAAGGGTCCACCACCCAAACAATGCCTGGTCAACATAGGCTCTGTGGTTACAAACTGAGCAATGGTGAATGGAATAGAAGGCAGGAGGGCTATCGATGTAATTATATACATAAATAGTGGGCCTATGAGGTTGGTGTTTCTAATAAAGTGGCCAGGGTACAGGGTAAAGGTACTAATGTTGGTTAGGGCCTCCCATTGCTCTCCACACAGTCTCAATTCTTAAAGGTATGGGTTCCACTAGATGATGGAAATATTCCTTAAAGGTTCTGGTCCAAGTTGGCATGGGTACATCATGCAATCCCTGCAGATTCTTCAGGAGAACCTTAATGTTGTGAATGTCCAGTTCTACCACATCCCAAAACCTCAAATCCAGTGACTAGGAAGCCCCCTGAAAAACACTGGATGATTGATTTTACTGGGTTTGCCAAAGTGTGCCCAGAAAACACTCCCCACACCATTACACCACCACCTCCACCAACCTGCACTGTTGACACGAGGCAGGTTGGGTCCATGGATTCATGCTGTTGGTGCCAAAATCTGACCCTACTATCTGTAGTGATCTACAGCAGAAATCCAGAATTCTTAGACCAGGCTACGTTTCTCCAGCGATCTTCAACTCTCCACGGTTGGTAAGCCTGTGCTAAGCCACTGCAGCCTCAGCTTTCTGTTCTTGGCAACAAAAGTTGGATGTGGTGTTGAGCATTGTGAGTGGTTATCTGAGCTACTGTAGCCTTTTTGTCAGCTCCAAGCAGTCTGGTCATTCTCTGGTGACCTCTCTCATCTTCCATCTGCCAAACTGCTGTTCACTGGGTGAGTTTTCTTGATTGCATCATTCTGGGGAAACTCTGAAAACGCTGAAAATCCCAGGAGCTCTGCAGTTTGAGAAATACTCAAAGCAGGCCTTCTAGCACCAACAACCAGGCCACTCTCAAAATGACTCATTCCGACGGTTGATGTGAACACTACCGGAAGCTGCTAGCCTGTATCTGAATGGTTTTATGCACTGCACTGCTGCCATATGATTTGCTGATTAGACGAGTAGGTGTACAGACGTTCCTAATAAAGTGGCTTATTCAGTGTAGATGTTTGCTTATGTAGTGTTAATATACTAACAGTGCATTTGATTTTTCTAGTGTTTAGGTAGGGCGGCTGAGCTTGCTGCACTTATTAACATGGGACACATTTTTTTTCATTTACTGGCACAAGTGTTTATCTTTGCTTCGCTACATCCAAGGAAAGTTAATCATAGCTTGCACTGCAACATCAGCATCCAAAGAGCACTGGCGTGCACTTAAAGACCCATGATCATTGCTTATTGCTTGCTGTAACTCTCCGATAAATCACCCAAATAAACCCTGACTGTCTTTAGGGACTTGAGCCATTTTGCTGCCGCTGTAGTCCACACAGTCAATTATATATCCCAGCTGGTCGGCCCGGCAGAAAGCTCTCGAAAACTAATTGAGTCATGGTTAAAATGGAAGCGACCCCATGTGAATGATTAATAAGGTCCAGAGTCTTATTCCTGGACGAATATTGATGCAGATGGGCTGAGACATGTCTGGTTAGGCCGAGGCTGCATGGAGGACAGCTTGCTCCTAAAATGCTTCATTTATAAACACTGTAAACAATAAAGATGCCCAAAAGGATTCCTTGCACAATACAATAGAAGAACCATTTTTGGTTCTCGTGCAAGCCGATACGTAGTTCTTCAGGGAATCGTTTTTAAATTTGGGATTTGTGACCATAAAGAACTTTTGTATAGTGCGAGGGATCTGGAAAGAACCCTTACGGTATCCTTATGACAAATTCGTCATATTGAATTTCTTGGGGCGAATAAAAAAGGTGTGAGGTATTCTGAGGTAGTGGGCATTGTGAACATGACTCACGGTGTGATGAGAAAAGCTAGATAGCTTCAACTTTATGTAAATGACATGCGCTAACCAATCAGGCCAAAGCAACAATGAGTTGACAAAGACAAAGACAGCCATATTCACTATTTCCATTGGACATGGATGGAATAAAAAAAAAGAAGAATATCAATGCCTCAAGGTCCTTAAATAGTCCAGTTGGTGTCATTAACCATGAGCAGGTGTGTAGATGCCACCTTCACCAGCCTGGACTGTTGACACAAGGCAGATTGGGTACAGCATAGACTGCACAACAACTGCACGTCCAACCTTGAGGTGGGTGGGCTACAACAGCAGAAAACCTCGCCGAGTTCCACTTCTTTCAGCCAAGAACAGAAAGCTGAGGCTGCAGTGGCTCAACACAGGTTCACCAAGGCTGGACAGGTGAAGACTGGTCCGACACCTGTCCGAACTAAACGTTCAACAGGCAGGACCTCTGACGCTGAGAGAAAGAGTAGCATGGACCCAGTATCATGTAACATGTCTATTGTGAAAGGGACCCCCACCTTTACACCTTACACAAACCCCTCAACAATTTAAACAGGTGTTCTAGGCTCTCTGGCTTCCAACAAAACGGACAACCATCATCAATGAGGGGGTTCAGGTGAGAATAGCTTGTTTGTGGCAAAGACCCCATGGATTATCCCCCTCTGCAGATCCCCAGTTGTTTTAGGCACAGGAACTTCCGAGGTCTTCTGCTGTTGTAGCCCATCCACCTCAAGGTTGGACGTGCTGTTGTGCAGTCTAAGCAGTCCAAGAGTGACTATTTGAGCTACTGTAGCCTTTCTGTCAGTTCCACCCAGTCTGGCCATTCTCTGTTGACCTCTCTCCTCAGCAGGGTGTAGATGGGCGATTGTGAATAAGCCTGACACACCCTAGAACTGGGCACAGTCTTCCTAGCTTGTCCTTGTTTCTAGCTTCGTGCTGCAAAGCTTGTTGTCCAACCCTGCAACAGTTGCTATGAACGAGTGCCTTTGTGGGTGGAGCATGCATTGGTCGGTTAGCAGCCCTGCAGTGCAGCACAGGTGATGGCTTGAGGAGGGCTTGTTTTGTATGCAGGGCCTGATGTCTATGATGGATCACTGAGCCTAATTTGCTTTAGATAAAGCTGGGAGCTGGGCCTTGCGGACAGGCACGGGAGCATATGGAAGGTGCTCGTGGAGCTTTTTTGTGTGTGTGAGAGTGTGTTAGTGCGGTAGGTTGAGATTTTGGTGGAGCACCGATAGTGAAAATGTAATTTGGAAGGTGAGAAATGAAGCTGGCTGCAGCTCTGGGGGACTCTTGTAGACGGTTTTGAGATGATGGAAGGTGCACATGCTCACACACACACACACACAAGGATGTGTACTGTGTACTTATACTATTACATCACATCATTTCTTTACCTGCAAAAGCCTCTCCCGCCTCTTTCTCTACTCCTTTCACTCTTTTTCTGTCCCTCTCTCTCTCTCTCTCACCTCCTTCCTCCCTCTCTCCATATTCCTCTCTTCTATCTCCTATCTAACACAATAAACTTCCTCCCTTGACTATTACAGATGGAGCTACAAGCAGAGGGACAAGAGAAAATGAGGCACCTTAAAAACCTTGGATGTGCTGGGACTTCAGCAGTGTGTAATATGCAAACTTCACACTAAGGCTGAGGAAAGGGTCAGTCACACCTTCACCACAATGGTTATTCTGCCGTATGAGCCAGGTGGCTAATTTCACCTGTCCGAACTAAACGTTCAACAGGCAGGACCTCTGACGCTGAGAGAAAGAGTAGTATGGACCCAGTATGAATGTGTCTATTGTGAATGGGACCCCCACCATTACACCTTACACAAACCCCTCAACAATTCAAACAGGGGTTCTAGGCTCTCTGGCTTCCAACAAAATGGACAACCATCATTAATTTTAAGGTGCACGTATTTGTCACTGTACAGTGTACACTGTACAGCGAAATGTGTCCTCCGCATTTAACCCATCTGGTAGTGAACACACACTCACACACACACATGTGTTAGGGGCAGTGAGTACACACACACACAGCGGTGGGCAGCCAACTCCAGCGCCCGGGGAGCAGAGAGGGTAAAGGGCCTTGCTCAAGGGCCCAACAGTGGCAGCTTGCCGAGCCCGGGAATCGAACCCACAACCCTGTTATCAATGTCCTGGCGCTCTAACCGCTGAGCCACCACTGCCCCTATGAGGGGGTTCAGGTGAGCAACATGCTTGTTCATGGCAAAGGCCCCATGGATTATCCAGATCCCCAGTTGTTTTAGGCACAGGAACTTTATACACATCTCGCCACCTGAGACTGGCCATGCTGGGTCACCCAGGACACCCACTGGTTCTTTCTTGCCTCTCTTAAGGAGCCAACATTTCTCACCTTAATTGCCTCCTCATACAGACAGAGAGAAATAACCTGGACCTGCTGGAGCAGTACTGCCAGATCTAGGCCCTGGCAGTTAACCCAAAAAAGGCACACAGTTATAGTTGGAGGCATGGCTGATTTCCTATTTAGGCATCACAATCAGTTCCTCTAGAAATTTCCACCAAGCAGACTGGAGAAACATGATGAATCTGGATTTCTGCTGAGGCTCACTATAGATGGAGGGCTTTGGTGAGCCTGTGTTGGGCCACTGCAGCCTCAGCTTTCTGTTCTTGGCTGAAAGAAGTGTAATTCGACGAGGTCTTCTGCTGTTGTAGCCCATCCACCTCAAGGTTGGACGTGCTGTTGTGCAGTCTGAGCAGTCCAAGAGTGATTATCTGAGCTACTGTAGCCTTTCTATCAGCTCCACCCAGTCTGGCCATTCTCTGTTGACCTTTCTCCTCAGCAGGGTGTAGATGGGTGATTGTGAATAAGCCTGACACACCCTAGAACTGGGCACAGTCTTCCTAGCTTGTCCTTGTTTCTAGCTTCGTTCTGCAAAGCTTATCCTTGCTATGAACGAGTGCCTTTGTGGGTGGAGCATGCATTGGTCGGTTGGCAGCCCTGCAGTGCAGCACAGGTGATGGCTGGAGGCAGTAAACCCAAAAAAACAAAGATAATGATATTTAAAAAAAAAAAAGATCTAGATCTCAGGGGACAAAACACACATTTCTATTAAGCACACAGGGCACAGGCACATCAGCCATGCCTCCAACTAGAACTATTGAGGCATCACAATCAATTCCTCTGGAAATTTCCACCAAGCAGTGAATCAGCTGAGAGAAAAAGCATGCAGGGCTTTGGATGCCATAAAACGTCATATTTGTGCAGAAATTCGAACCTGTTGCCCTTAATGGCAGTGCCCTGCCCTGTCTGTTAGAAGAGCGTAGAGAGTGCTGCTCACTTGAAGCTCAGTACACCCTCACCTGCCACCGCCAGAGACAGTGAGTGACCATATCACCTTTAAATACTCGCTGAAATACTGGCTGAAATACTCTGAAATACACACTTTTTAAGTGAATCTTTGATGTTAATTGTTTAATCTGTTTACTTTCTTACTTTCACAACTTTCACAACCTTTAACCTGTAGCTTTGGCGATACAAATGCCAATAAAGCCCCCTGAATTGAGTTGAGAGAGAGAAAGCAATAGAGAAAGTGACATAGACAGAAATAGAGAGCGAGAGAGAAAGAGAGAGAGAGAGAAAGAGAGAGAGAGAGAGAAGGAGAGAGAGAGAAAGAGAGAGAGAGAGAGAGAAGGAGAGAGAGAGAAAGAGAGAGAGAGAGAGAAGGAGGGATGGAGAGAGAAGGAGAGAGAGAGAGAAAGAGAGAGAGAGAGAGAGAGAAAGAGAGAGAGAGAGAGAAGGAGAGAGAGAGAAAGAGAGAGAGAGAGAGAGAAGGAGGGATGGAGAGAGAAGGAGAGAGAGAGAAAGAGAGAGAGAGAAAGAGAGAGAGAGAGAGAGAGAGAGAGAGAAAGAGAGAGAGAGACAGAGAGAAACAGACAGAGAAATAGAGAGGGAGACACAGGAGAGACACTGCTCAGTGCATCATCAAATATTAATCTAACCTTGGCATCTCCGCCACATCTGTTATCTACATTCAGATCAGATGAACTTGAGGAACGGTTCCGCGCTAATTTCTGCTTTTTATCGCCATCTGCTGAGCGCTGATTACCACTTTGTCTGAGACAATGTCACCCTGTCCTCCACTCACTCGTGTAATTACGAACCCGTGTTATGGATGGCGCTCTGTATTGTTTGAGCGTTCAAAAGCACTTTGGGCTGTTTTTCATCAAGCTGGAGCATCACGTGACCTCACTGGAGGAAAACAGCTGTAGAACTTAAATACAATGGAAATATCCAACATCTCTCATTAGGAGTCTGGAAGTCTGGAGTACTGCTCTGGTCTTGGAGCAAATGGTCTCACTGCACTGGCAGATTGTTACACTACATGTCCAAAAGTTTGTGGACACCACAAACCAATAAATGCATTTTTCAGCTACTTTAAGTTGCACCCATTGCTGACCCAGAAGCTGATTCAGCTTGTGTAGTACCTGTAGAGAAGTACTGCCAAAACAATAGGACACTCTGGAGCAGATAAACATGAACCTGTTGGCACCATGCTGCCTCATGCCAGACGTGGGCTAGGGGGGTATAAAGCCCCCCAGCATTGAGCTGTGGAGTTGGGGTGGGGTGATCATCCAACATCAGGACCTCACTAGAACACCATGCAATATGGATTTCACATGATTGATTGGTAAAGTCTTTGTGAAATCTGGTGTTTTTTAATATTGCGAGGGACCCCTGAGGTGGAACGGGAGTGCGGACCACCCCCTTGGGTGGTGTTTTGGCCAGGAGTTCAGGTCAGCTTTCAGTGGTCTGCTTGTGAATCCTGCCCCTCCCGTTAGAGTGGTAGTTTGAAGAAGAGGGTTGAGACAGATTTATACTAAATCACCCCATAGGTTTACATGGGTCTGTGTGGTACTGTTGCCCTGTCCAGAGAATGTTCCTGCCATGTGCCTAGTGATTCCAGGTAGGCTCTGGATTCACCAGGATGATGAAGGTCAAATGTAAAGGTCATAAGTAAACATTAGGAGAACATTATACACAACTTTTCTTTGCGAACAAAGCAGTTCGTATCTGCTCTAGAGAGTCTTATTCTATTGGCAATTCTTCTCCACAGGGACTAGACAGGCTGTGTCTGTGTATTTACATGTGTGTGCCAGCAATGGGTGTAACTTAAAGTGGCCGAATGCATTTATTAGAAGGGGTGTCCGCAAACATTTGGACCAACATGCCCTGTAGAATGGCCTCCAACCTCCCAAAAACACATGGTAGGTTAATTTGGTCATACTAAAGAGCACCATAGGTGTAAATAGGTCTGTGTGCTACTACTGGCCCATTCAAGGGATGTTACTGCCTTGTGCCCAATGCTTCTGGGTAGGCCCTGGATCCATCAGGATGAAGCTGATAAGATATTGTTGGATGGGGGGTGGGGGGGTCCTGTACAAGTGAATTACAACTGTTTTTGCTCCATAAGCCTGTGTGAAGGTCATAAATAAACATCACGGGAACATTATACACAACTTTCCTTTGCCAATGTAGCAGTTTGTATCTGCTCTAGAAAGTCTTATTCTATTGGCAATTCTTCTCCACAGGGACTAGACAAGCTGTGTGTGTGTATTTACATGTGTGTGTCAGCAATGGGTGCAACTTAAAGTGGACGAATGCATTTATTAGAAGGGGTGTCCACAAACATTTGGACCAACGTGCCCTGTTGATTGGGTCTAATGACCCAATGACCTCCAACCTCCCAAAAACACATGGTAGGTTAATTTGGACATACTAAAGAGCACCATAGGTGTAACTAGGATCCATCAGGATGAAGCTGATAAGATATGGATAGATGGGTGAAAATGATGGGTTTTTTTGCTCCATAAGCCTGTCTAAAGGTCATAAGTAAACATCAGGGGAACATACACAACTTTCCTTTGCCAATGTAGCATTTTTTGACTGACTGCCTCTGGAGCAATATGATGAAATGCACAGCAGGCCTGGAAAAAACAAACATTATTGACAGCAAAACCCTGCTCACTCAATTCAGTAAAGTAACCTGCGATTGTATTTTAAATGAAAGACTTGATTGAACAAACAGGATTTGATTTTTTAATCCTAATGCATTTATAATGAAATGCAATAAAATCTTATTCATAGAAGTTATTACGTTGTCTCTCAGGAGGCGTCTTTGGGTGTGAAATTGCTGTGTCTCAGTAAGCATGATTTATTATTGGGTTCAGCGTCTCACTTTCCTCACAGTCTGCAACGCAGCGTCTTCTACATGTGTGCTTTTATTGGTATTCCAAAAATCCCAGTAGACCAACTATTGACGAAAGCATGGCACATCAGCACCTGTGTAAAAGTCACCAGGCTCAGAACATGCCACAGTGGCTTAGTGTACCTGGACATTAAATATTCTGTATGGACAAAAGTATTGGGACACCTGCTTATTCATTGTTTGTTAAGTTGATCCTGCTTTTGTTGGAGTAACTATCTCTGCTTTCTACTAGATTTCGGAGTAGCATTGCTATGAGGATTTGATTGCATTCAGCAACAAGGGGTGTTAGTCAGGTCAGGATGTTGGATGATCACCACCCAACCTCATCATCCCAAACTCCCACACTCAACCCAAAAGTATTGGCTGGAGCACCGTCCATCATTCCAGAAAAAAACAGTTAGTGCCACTGATCCACAGCTCAATGCTGGGGTCCTCATACCCCTCCAGCCCACGCCTGACATTAGACATGGTGCCAATAGGTTCATGATTATCTGCTCCAGAGAAGCTGTGTATGTTCATTTGCACATGTGTGTCAGCAATGGGTGCAACTTAAAGTAGCTGAATGCATTTATGAGAAGGGGTGTCCACAAATTTTTCGACCAATTTCGTTGTTTATTCCCTTCGGCAGCTTAGAAAGAGCACTAAATTATGGGGGGGAGAGGATTTCCTATTTTTAGACTCTTAAACATGCAGCGCTGTTCGTGGTGTTGAAGGGATTTGAGTCTCTTGACAAGCAGGCAGTTAGACAGTTGCTCCACTCTAGAGCTGTGAAGATGCCCTATGGTCTAACTGCTGCTTATCAAGTGTAAGGAGGTCATCAGTTCAAATCCCAGCAAGGACTCAGAGCTCCACTGTCAAAGGCCTCCCAGTCTGGCGATGTCATGTGATAGGGGGTGTTTTATTCTGCAGATGGGAATGAACAGTAAACAGGTTGAGGGGGAGGAGCCACAGACTGCAGCTCATTTACTGATCTTTTTGAGGCTCAACTCAGTATGGATAGTCGCCCACACTGAGATGCAGAAGTAAAAAATGTGAGTTCCAGAACTTTTGACTCAGAAAACTCTCTGTAATCAGATACTTTACAGTGTTTGAGAGCAAGAACCCAGTTAATACAAGGCATTTCCAAAGCCAGCCAGGCCAGCTTGTATAATCAACAGTACATAGAAAAGTTCTGCCAATAGAAAGGGACGTTCTGCAGCAGCCACACATCAGGGTCACTATGCCTGATGCCGAGCGTCTTGGTATAAAGCCACCAGCACTGAGCTGTGAAGCAGTGAAATCCATTACCTTTGGAATGAGCTGGCATTTGTGATCCAGAACCAATCATCCTCACAGCAATGTTCCAGCTTCTGAGTGCAAAGTGTTCTCAGAAGAGTAGATCTTGTTACTGTAGCAATGGGAAGACAAACTTTGAAACTTTGAATGATCAGGTGTGTATAAAACCTAAGTTAGATACACTATGTGGGCAAAAGTATTGGGACACCTGCTCATTCATTGCTTCTTCTGAACTTTGTATTAACAAAGAGTTGATCCTGCCTTTGTTGGAGTAACTGTCTCTAGTGTCCAATAAGGCTTTCTACTAGACCAGTGATGGACTTTCTCCTCACAGCCTCATTGCTGTGAGGATTTGATTGCATTTAGCGACAAGAGCGTTTTTATTTTATTACTATATGGACAAAAGTATAGGGACACCTGCTCATTCATTGTGTCTTCTAAAATCAAGGGTTTATGCTGCTTTTGTTGGAGTAACTGTCTCAACTGTCCAGGGAGGGCTTGCTACTAGATTTTGGAGGTGCACTGCTGTGAGGACTTGATTGCATTGGTTGGATTATCACCACTCCACCTCATTATCCTGAAAGTACTAGATGGAGGACCGTCACCATTCCAGAGAACACAGCATGTGTATGTGTGTGCATTTGCACATCTGTATCAGCAATGGGTACAACTTAGAAGTAGCCAAATCCATTCATTTGAAGGGGTGTCCACAAACATGTGGACATACAGTGTATAAAGAGTATGCCCTTCCATCAGATTAATGTTTTTTATGGAAATTAATTTACCAACATCTGAATAAATCAAAGTATAAAGGCCTAATTTACCTGCAACAAAGTTCCAAGCTGAGGAAAAGAAACAGGGCTTGTCAGTAATGACGTGGCCTCTGCAGTTCGATTTCACCCCACGTCGAGTTTTCTGATGAGATGTAGGCAAAGGCAGCTCTGATGCAATCTTTGGCAACACCTGGCGTTCCACCAAAAAAGGCACATGTGGGGAGAAAAGGGTGACTCCAGCCCACCACGGTTTTGTAAAATGCTACCGAACATTGGGGCGATTTTTACAGAGCTCTTTTTCTCCTACCTTTGCAGCCAAACTCAAACACAGTCCTGGTGTTTCACACACTTTTTCATGCATTTCTGCCCTTTCAATGTTTATTAATGACTCGCGAGGAGTTCACTGTGGTACGAGTCGCTGGTTTCGCTGCACAAGCTACAGCATGTGCTGTGGAGAATAATGGAGTGTGTGGTTCATTTGGACTTTTGATTATTATCAGCCCCCAAACTATTCTGGCTACTGATTTATGCTGCGGAGAGGAAAATGTGTGTTTTCTGTAGCCTCCAGGTGAGAGCGGGAGAGTGAGAAAGAGAGCGAGAGCGAGCGAGAGAGAGAGAGAAAGGAGGGGAAGGAAAGTGATTCATGAGCCGTGCCATCAATTTTACACACATTTTTCCCAGATCTCAATAGCCGATATCTTGCTCTCTGGAAGAGGCGATTTCTCAGCGGGCAGAATGGGCCAGACTGAGGGACAGCAGCATAGAGTTTCTATGGCCGTCAGTGGGAATTCTCTGCACAATAGGCTTACAGGTTTAATGTCACATGATAGGATGGTGTATAGCGGCTAACTATGACTGATTGTGACAATAAACGGCTCCTGGGTGTCACAACAGCGTTGGAGAGTGGGAAGAAATACCATTATTCAGCTTCATCAGACGAGCCATTTGCAAGCCATGCAAAAATGCCATATTGGAAAGTGTGTTATTGTAAATCTAATCAATGTAATTTAATTGGATTTCTCATTACGATGTTGTTGTAAGAATATTCGAAGATTAATCAGCTTCTGTCTAGACATTTATGCTTGTTTGTGGGCAGCTTTATCTACTGAAATGTCCTTATTTCTCAGGATAATTAAAAAAAAGATGAAGATCTCCCAAAAGAATGAGGTCATTTATTGCACTGGACAAACTTCTGTACAAAGGCAATATAATAAGTAAAATAATTAGTATCAATAAAATGCCTATTTATTTAATGAAGCCCTGTTTGAGGTTTGAGTGGGTTAAGAGGAGTGGTTGGGCCTGTATTTTTATGATATCAGATTTTAAGTGTGGGGTGACCGTTGACTTCTAGTGTGTGTTGATAACCTTGCAGCTCCAGCGCTTCAAACGATAGAAGCTAAATTTGGACACTAAACTTGCTTTGGCTGATTGAAGGCTGGGGGTTTTACTTCACTGGACATTGCAAAGTTTTTGGCTGGGTGGGTATCATCTCCTGTCTTTTAACCAACAGACAGTTAGACAGTTACTCCACTCTTGACATGTGGAGCCATCTACATTTTTGTGTTAAAAAAGAACAGAAAGGTGAAATGTATTTTCACAGCTCTAGACCGGCCCTACAGTCTAACCGCTGCTAATCAAGAGTGAGGAGATCATCAATTTAAATTCCAACAAGGGCTCAATGCTCTATTGTCAAAAGTCTTCCAGTCTGGGAACGTCATGTGATAGCTCTAACCTTCAGCTCTAACCAGCAGGCCCACTCCCACCACCACCCATGCCAGACCAGCGGCACAGCCTCCTACCACTGCTACCTACCTAATGACCATGTTAAAACCTAAATGGACTATCTACCACTATTAATATCACCACCATTAACTATCAATACTCTCATTACTCTGGCCATCACTGCCATGACTATATTAAGTTATACTACACCATGATTAATATATTATGATGAAATAATTCTAAATAGAGGAGTCTTGGTTCTCTTCCTCCAGCTCTAAGGGGGTTTTTCCTTGCCACTGTCGCCATTGGCTTACTCTCTGGGTGTCTTTTTCTGTCTTTTACTAATTACTAATTATGTAAAGCTGCTTTATGACAACAGCAGTTGTAAAAAGCCCTATACAAAAAAATTGATTTGATTTGATTTGATTTAATAAAAAACATATTTTAAGAGTAAGGAAGCACATGAACTGAGGCAGTAGAGTAATACTACAGGATTTTACACCAATATGACTTGGGTTATGCAGTTTTATATGTATATATGTAAAAAATCTAATTGATATTTGCCTGGTTAGACCAGGAGGATCAGCAGGAATTCAGAGCTCTGCTTTTACAGACGGCTGAACGCTAAAGAGTAGAGAAACTAATGGGTTGCTGCAATTCTAGAAACTGAAAAAAAGGCACTGAAACGTGTGGAAGCTCAGTGGTGAAGTCACACTCTGAAAACAGGTGGGGAAAAATCTAGCCCACTGTAGTTGCAAATTTAGTGACATGCTAAGTTCTCTTAAAAGGGAAAGCAAGCAAACCTGGATGAGCCAGTCTACTAAATGAGCCTGAAAACAGTGGAAAACACTCCTAAGACCATTCACTGGATGCTGGACTAGGTTTTATCCTCTAAACAGGTGTGATTTGAGCCTCAGTGAGGTGCATGTTCCTGGCTACACATGGCTTGTCAATGGACCGTTGGTTCTTTGGTAATTTGGATGAATTGCTGCCTTTAACTTGATCGTTTTCCTTAATCACCGTTGCAGACATGCTGCAGATTGCTTTGCCCCTCAGTCCGACCAAAGGGGGTGAGTCCCAGCGGGAATGTGAGGTCAATGCAGACCCTCTATTGCTGCAGTTCAGTACTGATACAAACCTATTTACAAAATGGGGATTTTCCACCAATGCAAAGAACCTTTTAACCAGACAAAGAGGCATTCAAGAACATTCAAGAACCCTGTTTTAAGACCATCTATGCTAATGTAGTATGTATGTATTTGTATGGCATAATAATAAATACACAATACCAGTAATGGACTGTTTTCAGAAAACAGTGTAAGTGAATGGAGCTTCACAGTGTATTACATAAAGCAGATGAACACTAAGTGGTTATACATTGATGCTGCTTCCTGTCCTCGCTGAAAAAGCATCATCATCATCATCATCATCATCATCAGTGAGGTTCTATTCTCAGCTCACAGCTGGCCCACGCTATCTACATATCTACACAAAGCTCAGCTCCAGTTAAAAGTAAAGCTCTGCTCCGTTGAGAGAGAGAGTGAGTGAGAGTGGGAGGCAAAAGCCAGTGATATGCAGAAGTAGAAGGTTGTAGAGCAGACTGTAGGGATTAAGAATACCCCGCTCTACCGCAGGGAAAGTGTATGATAGATCTGCCTGCTGTTTAGCTACTTTCCGATTTTGACCTACAGCGTAAAAGTGGAGCACTTACAACAATCACTGGACAATTTATTGGAAACACCTACCTTGTAAGCCCACTCACTGGCCACTTCATTAGAAACACCATCCTAGTATGTCCAACCATTATTCACTACTTTATTAATAAAGCAGGCAATGAGTGGACATGATAGGACAGTGTTTCCAATAAAGTGGCCAGTGAGTATAAGCACAAAGTTGTGTGTCAAATAAAGCAGTCAATGAGTGGACATGATAGGACAGTGTTTCCAATAAAGTGGCCAGTGAGTATAAGCACAACTTTGTGCTTATACTCACTGGCCACTTTATTGGAAACACTGTCCTATCATGTCCACTCATTGACTGCTTTATTTGACACACCTACTTTGAACATCCATTAACGGGCCTCTTTATTGGAAACACCTACCTTGTGCTTCCACTCACTGGCCACTTTATTGGAAACACTTACCTTGTACTTTCACTCACTGGCCACTTTTGGAAACACCTACTTTGATGAGCGTCTTTATTAGAAACACCTATCTTGTGCTTATACTTACTGGTCACCCTATTTGAAACACCTGACCCCAACTTTTACCCATTGGCCACTTTGTTAGAAACACAGTCCTAGTATGTCTACTCACTGACTACTTTATGAAGACACCTACTTTGAACATTTGTTAATTGGCCACATTATTGGAAACATCTGTCTTGGAAGTCCACATGGCTTTGTGGGCATAAACTGACCACTGATGAAGAACTAGAGGTTTATAGAGGTCTATTACAGACATGCTTTTTCATGGAACCAAAAGTGGTCCTTCTAGAGCATCATGCAAAGAACCATTTGTCATTTGTAACCCTTTATCAGGCATTGTAACCTCATGGTAGACCTTTTCTGGGTGACAATTGTCTGAAAGCTGAGAAAAAACAGAAGTGTATTGGTGTGACGTGACTCTTCAGACAATCACTTTAAGCTACACAGAAAGTTGAGGTTGCAGAAATGACCAAATGTTCCACAACAATTATATTTCCGTTGAATGGCAGAAATGTGTGACCCTAAAAAGCATGTGTGACCGAACGGTTGAGTTGCCCAATTAGGGTAATCAAAACTGAACTCTAACATTAGCTTAGCATAAAGAGTACACAAGATCATTTCGCCAGTTTCCTTGCTAGACTCAGATGTGTTTTACCTTCAAATTACAGCAATTCACTTTTTACTTAATAACATATAAGCTAGTAGTATTCGTTAGGTCTGCCATAGCCATCATAGCTGAACCTCACTGAGGAACGCTATGCATTGAATAGCTACAGTATAGCTATGGCTGCTGTCTAACACATCATATTTTACTCTAAAATGTTTATGAGGCTGTAATTGAAGAGGTAGCAATGCTAATGCCTTGATAGCAATGCCAATGCTTGGCAAGCCCAGTGGCTGGCGCGCTGCTAATACCACAGAAGCAATGCTGGGGGCGGCGAGCAGCTGGCGAACTGTTGAGTTCACATGCTATCTCTACGTACTTTGACACACTCAATGCCACAGTACATCTTTGCACTGCTTCCTTTTACAATAATATCTCAAACAAGGAGACCCAACCACAGCTTACAGCTCCTGTAGTCCTGTATGTAGTCCTGAGACCATCAGTACCAGAACTTCTGGGCAAACAAGAGGCAGTTCTTGCACATGCATGTTTCCATAAGGTTCTGATCATTCAGTCAGTAAGCAAAATTGCCTGTTCTAGGCTGGTCCACTAGGCGGTTGCTAAACAAAGACCCAGGAACTCAATTTTACCAATAGTTTTCATTGTTGAAGGATTAAGAGTGTAAGCATTTCTAATAAAGTGGCAAGCAGTGAGTGGACATCTCCTAATGTCACATCTGCTTTACAATACAGTGGCCAGTGTGTGTAATATGAATGAACTTTCTGATCTCATGGGATTCTAATACAATTGTATAACACTGCGTCAGGCCAGGCTAGCCTGACCTTCTTTTTATTCTGGTGAGATACAGTATTACAGGAAGACACTCTGTAAACACACTTCACAGGGTGGGCCCAAATGTATGTGTCACATTATATTTAGCCAAGCTCAGAAACAGAGCG
The DNA here is from genome assembly GCF_030463535.1 of Salminus brasiliensis. NCBI lineage: Eukaryota > Metazoa > Chordata > Actinopteri > Characiformes > Bryconidae > Salminus > Salminus brasiliensis. Next base: position 5,283,584 of record NC_132897.1, read on the forward strand.
TGTCAAGGTGCATCAATAGATATATTTATGGCACGTTGATTTGATTGATTGAAAACACTTAAAAAAAATAGATCATCCCGAACGAAGGTAAACAGAAATCGGATTCGCGCTTCGTTAAATAAAAATGTCAGTGTTAAGAACTGTAAAACTGTGACCTCTGAATAAGGCCAATAAAAAAAGAAGAAAATGCCAGAGAACAACATTCAACACGCCTTGAATCTCAAGTATTTAAAGATTTTACACCTCAGACAAACATTTAGGAGCCTATTTTTGCCAAACGTCCCACAGAACTACACAAAAATGACCCTTACATCCCTTACTTCTTAGGCCTGTTTTATATATTGCCATCTATTGAACAAAAATAATCATTATGGACATATATATATTTATATATCGCCTACAAACGTAAACATTTATATCATACAAAAGCCCATTTAGTGTATATATATATATCTACAGTAAATACTGATCCAGTGACAGTGCTTGTTTAAAAGAAATCAGAAGTTTTTTAAAGTGCTAGATAAAAAGAAACTTTTCCATCAATGAGAAACGATTAGAATCCTCCTTGCACCTTGAAATCTCAAACAGCTCACAGAAATGAAGGCGGTTGTCCACACATACCCTCTGAAAAATAAAGGTGCTATAAACTGCTCGTAGAAAAACACTTTCTAAGAGATCTAAGTGTGAAGAACCTTTAAAAAGGTCTAAAGAAGTTCATGTAAAGATTCTTCAAAATCGCGCCTCTCTTACAAAAATGGTTCTTCTGTGGCAACACTCAAAGAACCCTTTGTAGTACCTTTATTTTTAACGAGTGTATGTGCGCTCCTCGCCTCTGGAGACTCATTTTTGCTGTATTGCTTCAGTGCATATGGGAACACTGTTCCAATGGGACGTATAATGCAAACCATGAAACCTCCTCAGAGAACGCCCATGGGTGTGTTCAAGCAAGGCAGATGGCATTCCAACTAAACACATGTACTCTTCAAATATAAAGGTTCTTTGCCATAGAAGAACCACTTTTGGCTCCATAAAGAACCATGCTTGCGAGTTCGGACCGAACCGTCAGCATAAAGCCCCTTTCAGACCTGTATCTAGAGACGTTTTCTGGACGTCCAGGATGAGCTGTATGTGTGAACGCAAATGTCCACATCAGTTGTACTGGATGTTACCCAAAGATGTGAATAGAGCAGGTAGTTTTCCAAAGAATCCACAGTGGGTCATGCTGTACATCATATGCATGCTACACAGGCACCACCCCTTGGTTAATCCACACAGAAAATTTCCTGTGACACGGAAAATCTCCAGTTGTATGCTAGATGTGTAAAAGGGCAACTGTTGAAAATTGTCCAGACCTGATTCTCTGGACATTTTCTAAAGTTCATACATAAACATTGCTTATTATGATCTGGGAGGAGACTGTAGGAGATGGTGGAGAGCTCGGAGACCTTTCTGCTGGAGTTCTGCTTTGTGGTGGAAGGCCAGACCCCCCTGATAAGTGAAGCTAGGAATGAGAGATTTGGCAAAGCAAAGGGAGGTGATGGGGTGGTGATGGGAACAAAGATTTTGCCAAAGAGTATAAAGAACCCAAAAGTTTGAGAGTTTAGACCATGCCATCACTGTGTATGATAATGTGGGAGGAGACTGTAAGACAGGGGGAGAACTCTGAGAACTCTGAGAGTTTCTGATTTGTGCCAGAAGGCCAGACCCCCTCTAATCATGTGAACAAGAAAAAGATGGAATTTATAGAACATTAGATTGGTAGGAGGAGGAGAGGCCTCAGGCATGTTCCTCCTCCGGTAATTCAGTTATTATTTCAGAACTACATGGGAAGAACCTCCTACAGGTCTAAAGACCTTCACTTGATGTAAAGATTCTCTACAAAAAAGGTTCTCCACACTCACACATCTCTCCATGGTTCTTTAGGAGACCAACAGTGGTTCTTCTATGGTATTGCTTAATGAACCATTTGAAACACCTTCATATTTAGAGGTATAGTGAATGCTTGAACTGTAACAAATTCGGCATTAACTGAACACACCCCAAGCTCTCAATGTAAACACTCATCTTTCAAATCAGTAAAACACTTCTCAGTACATCGAGTCCTTATACAGAATCACATCAACATACAAACACTACTCGGACTGACACAAGAACATTTAGATCCGAACTCAGTTACGCTGCTGTTCCCTTACGTTTACATTACAGCAAAGTGGAGCATTACTCATTTGGCCTTCCACTGATTCCACTGATTTCTGTGGAGGCGGTAGGGGCTTCAGGCATGTTCAGGAACTGTGGGAATGGCCTCAGAGAAGGCAATGAGATGATTCCTGAACTTTATGGAAATGAGAAGTGAATTTTGCCCGCCAGCAGCCGACCAGGGTGTGAATATACACGGCCATATTGGAATATTATGACCACCTACCCAATAGTGGGAAATACCACCCTTGGTTTGGGTGACCCTAGTAAGTCGTTGTGGCATGGACTGTCGTATTAGGTGATGGAAGATGTTCATTATAGAGGTTAGCTGCTCCTCAGTGGCACGTTGATTGCTCTGTACCACTTGCCGGAGTCATTGTTCCCCTCTGGCATCAATGGCCCATGGGGCACCACTGTTATGCCATAGGGAGGCACTCAGTATGCGAGAAGACCATCCTTGGTATACCTTCACTACAGTGGCTCTAGAACATCCAACCAAACAGTTAGTGGTTTCCAAGATGCTACCACCCTACGCCCACTATCACAGTTATATTAGAATATTATGACTACTATACTGGATTGGAATGAACTTTGGGCATGATAAGGGTGGTAGCATCTCGGACAACGCTAACTTTGCAGGATGTTCTAGAGCTGCCGTAGAGAAGGTGTACCGAGAATGGGCTTCTCGCACAATAAGTGCCTCCCAATGGCAAAACAGTGGCGGCCCATGGAGCATTGATTCCAGAGAAGAACGACAACTCCAACTAATGGTACCAAACAATTGACACCACTGTAGACCAGTTAACCTTTATAATGAACACCTTCCATCACCTGATACAGTCCATGCCACAGCATCTCACTAGGGTCACCCGAGCTGAGGGTGGTTATTCCCACTATTAGGTAGTTGGTCATAATAATCTAAAATGACTCTGTATGGTGTGGTACACATTTCATAGTCAAGCTACACACTGAGGGCAGTGCTGAAATGATGGATGAGAAGGTAGCTAAAGATAATTGGTTTATCCGTGCTCCATTCATCGACTCAATTCTTTGTAGTTACTGCTGAGAGGCCGGACAAGCTCTGCAGAACGTTGACACAAATTCCATTCACCCAAATCAGACGCTGTAGCTCTCTATTTAGTCAGAAATATCGTCCCGGTCAAGCAAAAACTTCGTATTTCCATTAAATCTAATTTTATATATTTATTTTTTTTAGGAGCTGTCACTTATTTGTATTTTATCCAAATTCTATGATGAATGAACCAATAGAAATGTTTCTACATTGACTTCCATTGATTGTTCTGAAGATTGTTTTCCATCTCCTGTAAAGTTGCTGTATTGGAGATATGGGGTTTTTGCCTGACAACAACGTTATACAACCTCATGTTGTTTCTAGCATAATCTATTCATGTCTAATAGCTCAATAAATGTGTGTGATAAGGAAAAATGCCAAATAACTGGTTCTAGCTGGACTCAAGTAATGGGGTTGTGTACAGTTCTACACTTTTGGTGAACTTCAACAGTTTGTATTTAATATTTTTCAAGATTCAACTCATTTTCATACTTTTATTCTCCATCAAATTTGGATTTCCTATTGCTTGGATGAAAATAGTCATCTCTAGTAATCAAAATACTTCCCTGAAGAATTTAATATGATAGAGCTCACTTTTTAACTACAGAGTTTGAGGGAGACGAGCTCAGAAAGCATTTAGACCAAAGGGAAATTAAAATTGGATTGCTTAAAAATTGTGTAGTACCAAGCTAGAGTAGTTGTAGCTAATCAAAACTGGGCAGGTTGTAAACAACAGTGGCATAGAATTTGCCAACCTGCTTATGTTAGCTCAAGTCCCAGAGGAGAAAATGAACCTCAATTGTACTTCAGCATTAATGAATGATATTTAATCGAGCAAGCCCCCACAGAAAACGATTTGAGTGGCTGGGGTAGTTCTGACTAATAGTTGTCTAATAGTTCTGACTTTGAGATTATTGTATTAATATTAAAAGGTTAATTAACTGACATCATGTTTATGTTTTATCTGTTTAGATGTACTTAAGTTAATAAATAATATCCTAGACTATGTTAATATCATAATTAACATAGTCAAGAAACAATGCTTGAAACAAGTAAAATTATGTGCCAGTGGACTAAAATACATTCAGTAGATATAATTACCTAAAACCGGGTAGATATAAGTTACTAATATATGGAATTATCTTATAATATTCTTACAACAATGTATTTCACCTGTTTGACATTTTTGTAGTGTAGGCTAGTATTAAGCCTGTTGCCAAATGTGTTAGACCTCAGGACTAGCAACAAACTAAAGGATGCACTTCAGTGTAATGTAAAAGCAGCCTCACTGGACAAGGTTTGAAAATTGGTGATCCTGCCCTTAGGTAGAGCTGTACCTATCTATTGCATATTTCAGGTTTACCAGGCCGTCCAGATTCACAAGTATAATTGTGCCACAATGAGCTTGTAGCTGACTGTAGCTACCAGCTAATTCAGCTCATGACCCAGGTAGGCCTTGACGAACACGGTTTTCCCTAGACACTTAGATCATGCAAAACAGGGAGACAGAGCTACAGCTGTTACATATTTAAATGCCAGCAGGCTTACTTTTAAAACACGACAACAGTTTGGGACGTTTTTCATGTGTGATTTGGACTCCAGTGGTTTTGCACTCTTATATGCCATCAGTGGGTCTCACTGCACGTACAGTACATGTCTTTTACAGGATCATTCAGAACAAGTTCAACAATCAGCTGAACACTACCCTGGTTCATATATACAAAAAATAAAATAAAATTATTACTAAAAGTTATTTTTTTCCAATAAATAAATAAATAAATAGTATATAGCATATATAACTATAGTTATGCTTTCTGGGGATATTTGGTTCAACAGGTTTTGATCATATGTATGCCCATATATATATAAAAATTCAGGGTTCTGCAAATGCTGTTGCATGAGGTTGATCATAGTGAATGCCTCGTTCAATGTGAGGAAAATGGTTTGCAAAGCAGATGTTTATCATCAGCTAAAAGGAGTGATGGCATTTGGGTATGTTAAAGACCATAGTGTAAAGGAAGTAGTTAAATCTGCAGGTGTGTGGAAGCGCACGGGCATACGGGTCTACCAGCAGTGGCAGAAATCCTAGTCTACAGGAAACAGTCCTGTAAAAAGTCAACATATGGAGGCCTTTGCTAACTCAATAAAGCTCCAGAATGACAAGAATTCAGAGAACTGGCTGTAGGCTGGGATTTCTGCCACTGCTGGTAGACCCGTATGACCGTAAGCTTCCATACGCCTGCAGATTCAGCTGCTTCCTTCACACTATGGTCTTTGGCCAGGCCCAAATGCAGCCACTCCTTTTAGCCAATCATTAACTGTATCTGCTTCACGACCCATTTTCTACACATCCAACGAGACACTCATGTTTTATTATGACAATAATGATCCCATCCAATAAATGAGACTTGGACGTTTGAAATGAACTCTGCTTCACCATATAGGAGCACTGTGTAGTTCTATATTTCCAGACTGTATTCAGCTGCTTCTCTGCATGCTTTCTTAGTTAGTCTCCTTTCACCATGTTCTTCAATGTTCAAGACCCTCCAGGATTGACCACCACAGAGCAGGTAGTATTTGTGTGGTGGATCATTCTTGGCACTGTAGTGACACTGATTGACACAGTGGTGTAGGGGTAGTGTGTGTTGCGCTGGTACGAGTGGCTCAGACACAGCAGAGCTGCTGGGGTATTTAAACACAGCAGTTTCACTGCTGGACTGAGATGACCCATCAACCAGAAATATCCAACCAACAGCGTCATGTTGGCAGCAGCATCCCGTGAGCATTGATGAAGGACCAGAGGATGACCAACACAAGCAGTTCATCAACAGATACAGAGCCTCCGTCTCTGACTTTACCTTTATCTACAAGGTGGACCAACTTGGTAGGAGTGTCTAACAGAGTGGACAGTGAGTGGACAGACACACTGTTTAAGCACTCCAGCAGCACTGCTGTGCTCACCACTCGTACCACCAGGGCAACACACACTACTAACACACTCACGGTCACTGCAGTGCTGAGAATGAACCACCTCCCAAATGATACCTGCTTTGTGGTGGTCAGTCCTGTGGAATCCTGACCATTGAAGAACAGGGTGAAAGGAGGCTCATAATAGAACTACAAAGTGCTCCTATATGGGAAGTGGAGTTCATTCCAAACCAGGGGTGGTCTGGGACTGTGTATTTGTACATATAGTTTGAAAAATATGTCCAATCCTTATATAATATATGGCCATATATAAGATTTTTGTATGGGATATAATTATGACATAATATCAGAATATATATATATATATATATATATATATACACACACTATAATTACTGTGGTACTATATAAAATATTAATATAATATATTGCAATGCGTTCTCTGTATATTGCATTTTTTATATTGGGCAACTGTAATTAGTCATTTCCCGAAGTCACAGTATAAAATGTTGCCATGTTGTCTTAGAGCCATTCCTCCCACTGTTCTCCAAACACATACATCAGTGTGGTAACACATCAACAGTGCAAAGGTAAAAGTATGGATAACTATGGAAAAGAGTTACTGTACATTTGGACTGACCAACAGCATTGACCGCTTGAATTAAACCTTAAAATGCATAGTGTTCCAGATGTAAAATCCAATGCTGTTTGTATTCACATGGTTAACAGAGCGTCTCCTGAAGCAGACATGGTTCACTTGTTTTTCCAGAACCTGGGAACCCAAAGTTGACCCCTTGTTTTGTTTGTATCGGTCAGAGAGAGAGAGGGAGAGAGAGAGAGAGAGAGTTGTTGTTGTTCGTATGCTAAATAATAAAGATGTACAATATCTTACAGAAGTTAACATACCACAGCTGTTCAGTCTTGGTCAAAGGTATTGCTGTACATCTAGAATCAAGAAGTCCTGAGTTCAACCCCATTGTTCCTCTTTTCCTGAACCTTCCTTTTCCTTTGTGTTAATTTGACCCTATAAGCACACACCTTAGACACTGATGACCTTCTGTTCACGGCCATGTGAAGCCCTCACCCTACAGAAATGCTCTCCTAACGTGCTCAACCATACATATTGAGTTGAGCTGAAGGAGGCCTTCCTATTCCCCGACTTATTATTGACCATGAAGGACTGTGATGTTGAGGGGATTCAAACTCTAGACTGGCCCTACGGTCTAACTGCTGCTCATTGAGCATGAGGAGGTCATCAGTTCAAATCCCAGTAAGGGCTCTGCGCTCCACTGTCAAAAGCCTCCCAGTCTGGGGATCTCATGATGAGATGAACTGATGAGTTTAATCTGAAAATTAGATTAAACAAACTAAGGGGGAGGAGCCACAAGCTCAACATCCTACATAATATTTAATGAGGTTCAGCTGATGTTTTTGGGGCTCAGCTTGAAATATGAGTATTGTTGACCCACAAACCCACAATGATGCAGAAGAATGTGAGTTAGGAGAACCCTTGACTAAACTAAGTTGAGTTAACTCAAAAAACGCTGCTAATTTGGCGTGATTTTGCTAGAACAAGGAGTCCTGGAACATTTTTGTCTGTTAGAGAGACATCTCATAAGCCAGACTTCTGTCTAACTTCAGAAAGTCTGGTGGGTTCTCTCCTTGAACATGACCAAGAACCACCTACTTTTATAGCAAAGGGCTATTTGATATGCAACACAACCATTCACTCTTCAAAACTGAGAATCTACACCTTAGATAGACCACAAATTCTCCCATAAAGAATCATGTATGAAGAACGTTTTGAAGGTTTGAAGAACCCTCACTTGAGCTAAAGGTCCTTTATGGACCTTTAGGTCCATTCTTTATGGAGCTAAAGTTGTTCTTCCATGGCATCACTCCAAAAACCCTTTCTAGAACCTTTATTTTGAAGCATGTAGGGTATTTTTGTAGTGTGGTGTGTTGGGTCCACAACCAAGACTAACCAGTTGAAGCTATTAAAGGCTTCATAGATATGAAGAAGAGCTTCATGCATCTTCTAAGCCAGCTCCTACATTACTTTGAAAATGGTGCCCAGAGCCAGGATAGGTGCTATTGGATAGGTGGCTTCACTAACAGGTCATCCGCCAGCAGTCTAAGCCTTTAATACTTATATCTATGGCACAAACTCCTTAACTACCTCATACATGCAGGCTACGGATTACATGCATGGTCTTGACAAAGCTTGCAAGAAGGCTCAGGCCTAGGGTCAGACCACAAAGCACGCTAGGCCCATACATGCTCATCTACTCAACAGACCATCAGCTACTGTGTTAAAATTGATCTCGAAAAGGGTCAACTCCGAGTGCCCAGTTCCAGAGAAACAAGGACCTGGAAAAAGATCCCAAAAGTCTCTACTTCCTAATTTATTCCACTTAAACATTACTTTAGGGCTGTTTCGCCCCCCTTTGGCAGTGTGGAGTATTACTATAATCTGCTCAGTGCAACAGGTAAGAACCCACAGTAATCGATAAACAACACAGAACACACTTTTTTCACGACATGAGCATATCCTAAACAGCCCTTGGAGTCATGCAAATGGATCAAAGTACACTGTATGGATACACTTTCACGTCGAAACACCACCCTCGACTCCTCTGCCGGCCTACGGTCCCTTTCTGTAACACGTCGTGTTCGCATGTGGTATACTGATGGATGGATGCACAGCGGAGCTCTACAGGTGCTATTAGACTACTGTAAATCCATGCATCTCTTCATGCACTGAGGAGCAGGAGGATCCTTGAGGTTTCCATGCATCTCCAGAGTCCAAGCTGGACCATGACGGTCCAGCAAGAAGGTAGAGCAGTAGAGTCAATCATTTCAGAACCCACACGCCAAAAACACTGCGTGGATCCAATGAAACCTCTCGTTTCCTTTTGTTCTTTTTTTTTATTCCGGGTTCTTTCTTGCAGGCCTTCACTTGAGTTTAGCTGGTAGAATAAGCAGTCAGTCTGGGTCACAGCACTGCCAGTTGATGTAATTTGGACTCTTGTTTGTCACTTTTCGTGAATGTTTTTTTTTTTTTTTTGCCACTCATTGGTTCGCCATTCTCTGGTCTGTGATTGGACGACACCGTTATTTCATGCCGCTGCGGAGCACCTGATTGGCTGCGATGAGCATAACGCTGATGATAAAAGCGATGGCGAAGGCGCAGATAAGGCTCTTCCTCACGCATGTCTGCTTCACCTGCTGGGTCGGACTTGATGCTGTGGAGTGAGAGAAGGCAAAAGGAATGAAGACAAAGGGTAACGAGTGAAGGGCAGCTTTTATAGCCGTTCATAAAGCGGTCAGTGAGTGGACATACAGGGGCTAATAAAGAGGCCAGTGAGGGAAACTGGAGGCTAGGTGCTTCCAATAAAGGTGTCAGTAAGTAAAAGTATGACGCAGGTGTTTCTAATAAAATGGACAGTGAGTGAAAGTAGAGGGACAGTGTTTCTAGTAAAATGGACAGTAAATGGACATGCAGGGACAGTGTTTCTACTAAAATGGCCAGTGGGTGGAAGTACAAGATAGGAGTTTCTAATAAAATGGCCAGTAAGTGGAAGGACGATGCAGGTGTTTCTAATAAATTGACCAGTAAGTAAAAGTTGAGGCTAGGTGTTTCCACTAAAGTGGCCAGTGAGTGAAAGTAGAGGGACAGTGTTCCTACTAAAATAGCCAGTGAATGGAAGTACAGGGAATGGTGTTTATAATAAAGTGACCACTAAGTTGAAGGATGATGCAGGTGTTTCTATTAAATTGACCAGTAAGTAAAAGTTGAGGCTAGGTGTTTCCACTAAAGTGGCCAGTGAGTGAAAGTAGAGGGACAGTGTTTCTACTAAAATGGCCAGTGAGTGGACATACAGGGATGATGTTTCTACTCAAATGGCCAATGAGTAGAAGTACAGGGGCTGGTGTTTTTAATAAAGTGGTCAGTAAGTAAAAGTATGACACCGGTGTTTCCAGTGACTGGACATACTAGGATGGTGTTTCTAATAAACTGGTCTGTGAATAAAAGTTGAGATTTAGCTGTTTCCAAAAAATTGGCCAGTGGGTGGAAGCATAGGGTAGGTATTTCTCAGACCATGGTCTTACAAGGGTTCTCTAGCGGAGTGTCAATAACAATGATTGACAGTGGTGCTGAGCTAGTCGGGCTCGCTATCAGGAATTCAGTTTGATAATGCAGTCAGAACCACACAGCGACAGCTTTAGTGGAGCCTTACAGTCGATGTCCACTTGGCAGTCCTCGGGGTTCTCGATGTGGTTTTCCTCCGTCATGATGATGTTCTCGATGTCTTTCATGGACAGGTGGTCACAGAACGTGTCGTACAGGAGCCGCTTCAGTTCCTCCACTGTGAGCTTCTGCATGTCACACTGCAGAATGAGAAGGGTGTCATTTTCCATGATTGTGTTTCAGGTTGACGTGTGAAAAAATTAGGACACCCCATTTTTGAACATTTTTAAACACTTGGGACATTTTTTCATTTATTCAATACAGAACTAATACAATATAGAACTAAACACATCCAACTGAAGACATGCCTCGGACAAAGGATTTCTATGGTGTACTTATTTTGTCACATGACTTGTATAGTACAGCAGGCCGTATGTCCATGCTGTCCTATTTGTTTTTTTGGCTTTTATGTATGTATCATTCCTAGAGACTTATAATCACCATATTGGGTTACACATGCAAAACAAGATACATAAGGCCAGCGCACACAAATAACCCCACTAAAGCCACAATTATGAGGCAGGTAGAGGGTTAAGAGAGTAGGACTTGGATCTAGTGTTCAGCAGAAGGACACCACAACACAAGCTGTAATTCAGACATTAAGGGCGTTTTCACACCTGCACTTTTCAGTCCGGTTAAATAGGACTCAGATTATTTCGGGCAGGTGTGAATGCAGTAATTGCACTCTGATGCGGACCAAAACAACCGCACTGAGACCCTTGAGAAGAGGTGGTCTCGGTCCATTCTCAAACAAACTCTGGAGTGGTTTGTTTTGTGATGAGAATGTGATCTGCCCTTGATCCGACCCAACCATCAGGTGTACTTAACAAGGTTGAGCTAAATGGCTCTCATAGCCAGGTGTTAGCCTGGTATGCTGCCCAGATAATTACTACAGCTCTGAGTTGCTCAAGTGCCATCTCTGCTTTTGCTCCATGTTAAACAGCACAGAAATCTGCACTAGTACAGAACATAGGACCTTCTTCCTGCATTTACTTTCTTGCTCTCGCCCCAGATTGGTCTGACCAATTAGCAGAGAGAACATTCACATGCTTTGCTGTGATGCATTTTGGTGCACTTGCATTTGTTTTAGATTTCCTTGTGTGAAAACAAACCAAACCAAGAGGAAAACGCTCCAAGTTCACAAGCTTGATAACTGATTCAGACCAGAGCAAACCAACTGTAGCTGTGAAAACGCCTTAAGACTCCCTGCTTCAACTTATTAATAATAAATGCACTTTCTAAGGCCGGTTTCACTTCTGAACCAAAGCTGATGTATTTCTTGCACTGTTCACATTTAATTTGGTTAGTTTTGGATTCGCATTGCAGTTTGGTTACTAAGTATGCATGATATACCTATGTCCCATTATCACCACCTACGTGGGCTGACATCGATTGGTTTGTAGTGGGGCATGCGTCTTACGCTAGCATGCCGTCAGTTCGACTGGTCGCCTTTCCCAGAAAAAAATGACTGAACAGATTGATTTGAATATTACAGTATTACTAACAGCAGCACCAACCTAAAGCTCAGACTATGAGAAGAGTGCCAGTTCTCCAAATGAATGAACTCGTCCTGCAACAGTTACAGATCATCACCTACAGATATAATCGTCTCCATGTGCTTCGGTTTCACCTTCTGTTGTTTAATCTGAGACAATGGCCTGCCTTAATGTCCTAGAAAGTTTGAACTGAATCCTGAAGAACGTTTTTACACCGCAAATGAACCAAACCATGGTTCAGTTTGATCCAGAGCAGGGCTACTTAATTTAGTCAGACCAAATGTTGGTCATTTGGTTTACACCGTGGTCCAAGGCACCTTTCACACCTGCTATTATGATTCGTACCAAACAAGGTAGGTGTGAAAGCACCTTGAGGCAACACAGCAAAGATTTAAACCAGCTTCTATTAGACAGCTTCTACAGAAATACACCAGAACAAACCAGAACCTAGATCCCCATTTCCACATCAGCTTAAAATACACGACTGGCTGTGGATGCAATTTCCAACAATTTGCCAAGCACCTCTTTATTTGACTGCTTAATGAATGGTAAATTGCAGAGTGAGTGGGAGGGCGTTGAAGTTCCTGATTTGGCCTGTTTGTGTGTGAGAGAGTGTGTATTTGTGTGTGTACATATGAGTGACAGCAGAGGCGCTGCCTGTGCCCGTTGTCAGTTTTAATAAGAGTGAAGTGCCTAATAATCACCTTCCAGAAAACAGAGTCAAAATCTGTTCCATTGAACTTGTCAGGCATCCCAGCAGCAGAGAGCTTCGGCCCCAGCAGTGTTACGAACTCCTCAAAGTCCACCTGACCATCTCCTGATGGAGAGAGAGAGAGATTGAGAGCGAGAGTTATTAGCATAAGCATGGTGTTAATATTCTGCTGGAGGATGGTGCATATACTGCTTCTGACATCTGTTCTACAGCAATGAAGAAGACATTAAATGTGCATTCCATTTTAACATTATCATTATCATCATATGTACATGTGTTTTACGTTATTGTGTGCATTTTCCTAAGTAGATAAACACAAACAAGTTCATAAGAATCTTATTTATTCATTCTTTATTATTAATTTGTGAGAAAATTCATAAATTTAATGGTGCATTTTAAAGAGCAGAATTGTACGCTCTATTGATTTATGTCACGGTCCTCATAAATTGAACAAATCCCAAATAAGTCATAACAGTGAGTGTGAATACATGCATTTAAAAATCCTTCATAATCAGATTTCTGCAGTTATCTGATTTTTCAAGTGGTGATGTAAACGGCGTACTCAGATTTCCTGGATCAGAGTAAGGTCAACATATCTAAATAAAGAAATGTGATGAAGAGCTGGATTTTTGCTCTGTGTGTGCACCCTCTCGTTTTCTCAGTCTGATCATGCATGAAAACAGGCCGCGGTACTGAAAATAAGCAAGCAGAGTTTAACACAGCAGCCGCAAGACGACGTCCAAACACTCAATATTCTTTATCTTCTAGATGACATGTTTTATGTTGTAGCTTGATATGTTTTACATGACGTTTACGCCACGTCTTATTCTGTGAGATTTTTGGCTGGTTGAAAAGCAGAACGTGACTGCATCCAGATTTATTTCCACTGACTATTTCCATCTGATTACTCACACTGCACGTAAACATGCTGATTTCTGACAAAATTTGATTTTCTGCCGTTATCAGATTGTAAAGTGCATGTAAACACACTCATTGTTGAATATCAGAATCTTCTAAAGAAGCATTTCTAAATGTCTTATGTACGTTTCCCATTTTTCTCTGGGGAAAAGAGTAAAAGGTCACATTATACATGTTTTTTTCCTGTTCCTCCTCACCATCCATGTCCAGTCTCTGGATGATAACCTCCAACTCCACTTCGTTGGGCATGTAGCCCAGAGAACGCATGGCCATGCCTAGCTCCTGCTTCGAGATGAACCCATTCCCATCTCGATCAAACACCTTAAATGCCTCACGGATCTCTGAAGGGAGGGGGGGGGGGGTTACACACACACACACACACACACACACACACACACACGTTATTTGGACAACAATTTGGACATTTTGGACAACAGTTTGTTTTGAAACTAAATTATACTTTAACATTATACACAATTTAGTTTAACAAATATTCAAAATTACAATTACATTTCAAATATACTCAAATAATGTATCTACATATTATTATCAATAACATAAACAATGGTTTAACATGTATTAAAAAATATAAATATACATATTTTCAAAACTGAATAAAAGATTAACTATAACTATAATTAGATTTACAAACTACTCAGAACTAAACCTGGGTCCAAAATATACCTAAACTAAAATTTGGGTTGAACATATAAATCAATCAAAATTAACATTAAGTATATATTAAAAAATAAAGCCAAACATAAAAGAAGTGTCAAATATATTCAAAACAATTAAATAATGAAATTTACAAATATTCCAAAAATATTCAATACTTAATAGGGCATAAAATGTACATAAAGCCAAACTTGGATTTAAACAGATGTAACATTATATATATATATATATATATATATATATATATATATATATATATATATATATATATATATATATATTTGGGGGTGGAGGCTTCTATTGTTGAAATATTAACAATAACATGGACATATACTTTACTGAAAATTTAGATAATTATTTCATACATAATCAATTCGGTGCAGTTAAACTGCCGCCTTCAGATCAATGCTTTGTCGGACTGATGCCTCTACACACCTCTAGAAAATATAACTCCCTGAAACATAGAATGTTTAATATGCATGAATGTTAAACAGTGTACGAGTGACATTATCACCAGAGACAGATATTAGAAAGATCACACATTAGTGACTCTGAAAGAGGGATCATCATATTGTTCCAGCTTTTAAAGACCCCCTCTCATGCATCATGATGGCTGCCTGCGTTAAAGACAAAAAGGCGAGCGATGGGATTTCCATAACATCCGTACCGCTCTGTTAAAAGCCTCTAACGTAGCGGAGTGTGTGGTTGACTGAGCCATCTCATTTATATGCATTACCGATCATCATTCAGTCATATGCAATTTTCCACTTGTCAAGTCATAATGTCCAAATCATAATTATGAAATATGTGCCACTCATGGAGCGTGTGGCTGCTGCATTATGCTCTTAATGCATTGAGTTATATATTGGGTATATGAAGTGTGATATTGATGTACTGTAAAGGGCCATTGCTGGTGTAAGTCTGATAAATGACCTTAGGGCTGGGAGCCCAAACAAATCAGCAACACTAAATTTGTTGCACTTGAATAAGTAGACAGATATAATACACTTTATTTAGTGGAAGTTTCATTCTGTTGTATAATACAGGTTATTCTGGAGTGGTAGTATATGCAATCCAGGGCAAAGTTAGAGACTCTGCATTTAAAATGTGCTTTAAAAAATATTTTTAAATATATTTAAAATTAAACTTTTTTATACACAAGTTTAAAGTTAAGGTTACAAACTAAACTGGGGTTTAGATATATTCCAGACTAAAAGTGGACTTAAAATATACTAAAACATAAAATGAATTTAGCAAAATAGGTTTAAAATGTATTCCAAAATAAACCTGGATTTAGAGTATATTATTGAACTTTAGTTCAAAATATCCAATTTAAATTGGATTTAATATGTATTCAAAGTCAAATACAGCTTTATCAAAACTTGGGTTTAAAATATTTATTTAAACTAAAATTAAAAATACGTTTTAAAATATATTTAAAACTATACATGGAATTACAAAAATGTAACATTTGAAACATTTTCAAAATTGAAATGAAAATGTATTCAAAAGTTAGTTTTAGAATATATATTCACAATTAAGCTTGGTTTTAATATTCAATACTCAAAACAAAACCTGTGTGTAAAATATTGAAAAGTAAAATTAGGTTCAAATATGTTCCAAACTAAACTTCTGTTTAAAATGTTCCATAAAAAAAAAAAAAAAAAAAAAAAAAAAAAAAAAAAAAAACACACACCACACACACTAAAGATTTTAAAAAGCTTCTGCAGTTCAGAACTGTTTTGGTGGTACATGGAGCCCCCTCAGCATAGTAGGCATATGGGTCATAATGCTTTAACTCAGTGTGTGCTAAATAATAAATTAATAAAACTTGTTTATTGTTATTGTGCAAAATTACACAATATTAATGTGTAACATTAATGAGTGGTACACTCACTGCATCAGACTAAGCTGCAGCAGTGATTACGCCTAGAGGAGAAACCTGTGGCAGACAGAGCTTCATTAAAATGCAGTAGGACTCTGTGCCTTTGAACAGTGACAGGAAGGTTTTTAATTGCACACAATGAATATTTCAGAAGAACCAGAAACTAATGCAAATAATACACAGATGTAAAACAAGATACATGCCATTTCACTAGTATATATTTATATAAAAATATAAAAATTGATTAACCTTCCTAAGGGTTATAAGTTCCCTAAATAGCATATAGGCCCATATTTAGGGTGTTTTCATACCCGAAAGTGCAGAAAAAACATTGCAGTTTAGCGAGAGCACTAAGGAACGGTTTATGATGATATACCCATGTCCTATAATCACCTACATCAGCTGTGTACCCCTATACCTGGCATTGATTGGTTTGTACAGGGGCAAGTGCATAATGACGTTACAATGTTATCAGTTCAGCGGGGTCACCTTTCCCCAAAAAAATGCCTGAACAGACTGATTGGGTTCCACTAAACTGCTGATATCAGCATTACTACCAGCAGCACCAACTTCAAGCTCAGAACGTGAGAAGAGTACCAATTAACCAAATGAAGGAGCTCATCCTGCAACAGTTATATCATCACCTACACATAGAAATATAAATAATCCCCATATGCTCTGGCCTTTATTTTTACTTATTTTCCTTATTTTATTGTCTTATTATACTTCTGTTGTTTGGTTAGTGACAATAGCAACTTCTAGTAACTGGTCTGAAAGTATGATCCATCCAAAAAAAAAAAAAAAACCAACCCAACCATGGTTTAGTTTGATCCACAAGGAGACCTCCTCTTTTGTGCAGACCCAATTTGGGTCCATTGTACTGAACCATTGTCCAAGTTACAGTGGGGAGAACAAGTATTTGATACACTGCTGATTTTTCAGGTTTTCCCACTTGCAAAGCATGTAGAAGACTGTAATTTGTAATTCAACTGTGAGTGATGGAATCTAAAACAAAAATCCAGAAAAATACATTGTATGATTTTTAAATAATTAATTTCCATTTTATTGTGGGAAATAAGTATTTGATACACCAGAAAAAGAAACTTAATATTTGGTACAGAAACCTTTGTTTGCAATTACAGAGATGAGACGTTTCCTGTAGTTCTTGCACACACTGCAGCAGGGATTTTGGCCCACTCCTCCATACAGATCTCCTCCAGACCCTTCAGGTTTCGTGGCTGTCGCTGGGCCACACAGACTTTAAGCTCCCTCCAAAGATTTTCTATTGGATTCAGGTCTGGAGACTGGCTAGGCCACTCCAGGACCTTAAGATGTTTCCTACGGAGCCACTCTTTAGTTGCCCTGGCTGTGTGTTTTGGGTCGTTATCATGCTGGAAGACCCATCTTCAGTGCTCTTACTGAGGGAAGGAGGTTGTTGGCCAAAATCTCACGATACATGGCCCCATCCATCCTTCCCACAATACGGTGCAGTCGTCCTGTCCCCTTTGCAGAAAAGCATCCCCAAAGAATGATGTTTCCACCGCCATGCTTCACGGTTGGGATGGTGTTCTTGGGGTTGTACTCATCATTCTTCTTCCTCCAAACATGACGAGTGGAGTTTAAACCAAAAAGTTCTATTTTTGTCTCATCAGACCACATGACCTTCTCCCATTCCTCCTCTGGATCATTCAGATGGTCATTTGAAAACTTCAGACGGGCTTTGACATGCGTTGGCTTGAGGAAGGGCACCTTGCGTGCACTGCAGGATTTTAATCCTTGACGGCGTAGAGTGTTACTGATTGTTTTCTTTGAGACTGTGGTCCCAGCTCTATTCAGGTCATTGACCAGGTCCTGCCGTGTAATTCTGGGCTCATTCCTCACCTTCCTCAAGATCATTGATGCTCCACGAGGTGAGATCTTGCATGGCGCCCCAGACCGAGGGAGATTATCCGTTATTTTGCATTTCTTCCATTTTCTAATAATTGCACCAACAGTTGTTGCCTTCTCACCAAGCTGCTTGCCTATTGTCCTGTAGCCCATCCCAGCCTTGTGCAGGTCTACAATTTTATCCCTGATGTCCTTACAAAGCTCTCTGGTCTTGGGCATTGTGGAGATGCTGGAGTCTGACTGATTGAGTGTGTGGACAGGTTTTTTTTTTTTTACAGGTAACGAGTTCAAACAGGTGCAGTTAATACAGGTAATGAGTGGAGAACAGGAGGGCTTCTTAAAGAAGAAGTAACATGTCTGTGAGAGCCAGAATTCTTACTGGTTGATAGATGATCAAAAACTTATTTCCCACAATAAAATGGAAATTAATTATTTAAAAATCATACAATGTATTTTTCTGGATTTTTGTTTTAGATTCCATCACTCACAGTTGAAGAGTACCTATGATAAAAATTACAGTCTTCTACATGCTTTGCAAGTGGGAAAACCTGAAAAATCAGCAGTGTATCAAATACTTGTTCTCCCCACTGTACCTTTCACACCAGCTATTTGGTTTGGATATTTGATATTCAAATATGTGTATATGTGTATATGGCATTATTTTTGGAAAGTCATGGTAGCATAATTGTGTCATTCCTTGGATGTAAATAAATAAATAAATAAATAAATAAATAAATAAATAAACAAATGTAAACCCTAAATAAGCAGTGCCAAATATTTTTGAACATCCCTTCATAATAAACATTGTGACAACATTGGATGTTTGCTGGGAAACCCAGTCATGTAGAGTCAGTTACTCCAACAAAAGGCAGGATAAACTCATTTTTAAACTCGCAGGTGTCCCAATACTTTTGTCCACATAGTTTAAATGGAAACTCAGTCACACAAAAACACTTGTATTGGATGTTTGCTGGAAAACCCAGTCATGCGGCATGGGCCGAATTAAATCCAAACCATGCGCGGTCATAATATTCTGATATGACTGTATCCCAGATTTTTTATTCAGTTTCAGACCCATTATTAATTATAGTGTAATTGCATAATGAGAAATAAACATATGACAAAATGACAACAATAAATAAACCCTTCCAATGGCTAAAAAGAGAAAACAGCCATGTACAGACAGAATCCTCTCTCTCTCTTTTCCCCCCACTCTCTCTTTCTCCCTCACTTGCTATTCCACCTCAGGTGTTTTATTTCTCAGTGATTGTGTTACGGAGTCATTGGTATTGAAATCCTGCAGCGTTTGGCAGAGATCCAGCTGCTTTTCCTGCTGCGTGCGGCATTCACGTCCGCCAGCACTCGAGCTTCACTTCAGCTGCAGTCTTTGTAAACGGCTCTGAGTGAGGAAAGCCCTGCGCTTTCATTCACTCAGCAAACATTTGTGCAGACACCAGCTGAGGCGACCACATACACACAGGTCCACCGCATGCATACTCACATATTACACAGTGACTCCATTGGCATGCTAGTGGACTAGAACTGCAGCTATAGGCCAGATCTTCATGTGATCAATGCTGAGAGATGGAGATGGAGAGATGGATTGAACTAAACTTAAACAACTGAAGAAATGCACTTGATAATTAGTCAAATTAATAGAAACAGAACCAACCCACACATTTATTACTACTTAAAATTAGACCCAGGTGCAGAACATCAGCTGCAGATGATCAGAACATGGTTAAAGAGGATTCTGGAGGAGTCTGGTCTGCTCTTGATGGTTGTGGTGAAGTGAGTGGTGAGGAAGATCACCATGACCAGATCCAAAAAGCTCTCTGAGGCCTTCAGAAAGAAGGTTGTAGATGCAGAGGAATCTGGGAGGGGGTTTGAAAAGATCTCAGACCAGTTACAAGTCAGTCGTTCCACTGCCCACTACATCATGAACAAGTCGAGAACAATCCTCACAGTTTCATCATTAATGAAGGTGGAGCTACAGATGCAGCAGAACTGAATTTTCCGCCACTTGGGGGCACACTAGCCAGGTTCGGCACACTGCTGTATGCAGTATAGCTGCAGCTTGGCCTAAACTTCACAGAACTCTGGCAAAATCTTGTTCAACTTGATGGATTTAGGATGGGGTCGGTACATAATGTTTGGGCTTTGGTTTAAAATGCTGCGGTACCAAAAGTTTGTGGACACCCCTTCTAATGAAAGCATTCCGCTGCTGTAAGCTGCATCCACTGCTGACACAGATGTGCAAATAGACACACAGCTTGTCTAGTCACTGTAGAGAAGAACTGCTAATAGAATAAGACTCTCTGGAGCAGATCAACATCATGAACCTATTGAAACCATTCCTAATGCCAGACGTGGCCAAGAGGGGTATAAAGCCCCCCCAGTATTAAGCTGTGGAGCAGTGAAACTGTGCTCCCTGCAATGATGGATGGTCTTCCATCCAATACTTTTAGGAAACATTGGGGATGTGGTGGGATGGTGATCATCCAACATCCTGACCTCACTAATGCTTTTGTCATGGAATGTGATTTCTCAAATCAGTCACAGCAATGCTCCTCCAGAATCTAGTAGAAAGCCTTCTACCCTGGACAGTAGAGAAATTTACTCCAGCAAAAGCAGGATATACTCGTTTTTAAACTCGTGGGTGTCCCAATACTTTTGTCCATATAGTTTAAATGGATACTAAGCAGGTCTCGGTCACACAAAAACACTTGTATCTTTATATTCGGTCACAACTTTTGACATCTGGCAGTGTGTTTTTTTTTTACATCGTGTTCAAAGTTCAAGAGGAACGGACCAATAGAAATGCTACAGAATGACCTGAAATCAGAGCTTTTTACTTTGACTTCCATTGAAGGTTAAGGTGTTTTTTTTCCTTCTCCTGTAAAGTTGCCATTTACTAGCAACGGTAGTTATGAAATCTCAAATGTGGGTGGAGCTTGGACCACTGAATTCATATTCCCACTGTCATGCACATGCTGTTGTTGGTACGATAAGCCTTCACACAGAACTGTTCATAAGCCTGCGAAATCTATTCACTACAGCCCGAGCCCTCCTGAAACGAACCACGTGAACCTCTTGCTGCTCGGAGTCTTGTTAAGGGCCAAAGTACCAAAATAGACTTTAACCACAGAGTGCATGAACAGAGAACGAGAAGCGCGAGGCGAGAAATGAAGTCTGTTCAAAGAAAACTAATTAATCTTTCTGCAGAATTCCAGTTCTCTTTGTGAGCCCTTCGAGTGGAGATTAAGCCCACGAAGTAATGATAGCTGGTCTTAATCGCTACCCAGAGACAGACGGCATATCCATTTTTCTGTGTCCGCAGTTCTACAGAGAGATAAGAGCTGTGTGGATCCAGGGTTTATACACTTCCACTGTTTCTCTCACATGGCATCGCATGTACCGGTCATTTTATCCCTATCACATATATCAGTGTATGCTGAGAGAAGCCTTGATGGGGCGTATGACCATTAACATGATACACAGCATCCGGCCTTTATACGTTTCTTCATATTCATGCCTTTATGCAATCATTTATTCATTCATTTATTAATCCATCCTTACCTTCATTCATTCCCATTAATTTGTACCTCTATGCACTCATTCATTAATTCATCTATCTATTTCCACTTTCATGCATTAATTGATTCCTTTAAGCAATCATTAAGTTATCTATTGATCTATCCAAATGTTAATCCACCCTTTCATCTATCCATGCTTTCATTCCTTCATTCATTCAATTTATTAATCTATCCATTAATTCATCCTTTCATTTATTCATCTATTCACACTTTTATTTTATCAATTTCAGCCAGTCTCTCCACTGCTGCGTTCTCTTCACTGGCTTCCTGTAGCTGCTGCCTGCATCAGATTCAAAACCTTGACACTGGCCTACAAAGCCAAGACTGGACCAGCCAGCCCCTCCGTACTTGATGGCGATGGTCAAAAGCCGATCCGCACCAAGAGCTCTTCCAGCTTCGAGTACGGCTCGGCTCGACTCGCCATCCCTCAAAATCCACGGAAGTTCTGTCCTGCGCCGAAGTGGTGGAACGAGCTTCACCTGGGTGTCCGGACAGCAGAGTCCAACGCTCGCTGTCTTCAAACCCAGACTGAAGACCCTCCTCTTCTGAGAGTACTTGGGCGAATAGCAGAGTGTCTAAACTTAGAGGTATCTTTGAACTATTAGTCTATTCAAACTAGCTGAGGTTTTTCTTTGGTAAATAGCAAAGCACTCTGGATAAGAGTGTTTGCTAAATGCTTTAAAGGTAAATGTTTTATGCGGTTATTATTAATTTCTTTATGCAATCATTGATTCATTTGATGAATCTATCCAATTCATTCAGTCATTCAATTATCTAGCTACGCTTTCTCATCGTTTATTCATCCTCATTTCATTCATTCCTCAATCATCCTTCATCATCAATTCATTTATTTACCAAAGCATTCATATATTCATATTTTCATTTATTCACTTCCGTTGATTCCTTTATTCATCTATTTTTTCCTTTATGCCCTAATTAACGTTTTTATTCATCATTTAATTCATCATAATTCACCATGTAATCCGTCCTTCCTTCATTAATTTGTTCATTAAGTCAATTATTTATTCATTCATCCATTCATTCATGCCTCCTTGTAATTATTCATTCAGCTTCCCACACATTCATTCATTCGATGTACGCATCCATTCATCTTTCCATTGCTTGACTGATTGATTGATTCATTCATTCATTTTAGCAGCGATTCCTTCTTTTATAAAACATTCAGTCCTTCACTCATCCATCTATTTGTCCATTTATTCATTCATTCCTTCATGTATTGTTAATCCAAGTGTGAATTTGTGTAAACCACATTTCACAGATTCAGAAATCTGCCTTCTGTGAAAACGGTAACAGTGATTCGGCTCCTTCAGCTACACACAGCTCATTTCAGCTCATCGTTCCTGAGCCGTGCATCAGAGATGAGCATTAGGCTCCACTTCCACAATCTCCTCTGAACACACTGCTGACTCTTACTCTGCTGCTGTTAGTTTGTTTTGGTTTTGAAGATTTTGGTCCTTGTTCAATTTAGTCTTCTTTAAAATGTCCCAAGGGTTTCAGAAAAGCCTCCTGCGTGCCTATGTGAGCAACCCGCCCAGCTCTGCTGTCCTGGATACGCACTGACGCAGTGTTTGATATGGAAAAGGTGCAGACACGATTCAAAGCCACAGTGTGTTCAGTGCCTGTAGGAGCAGATCAACAGAATTGACCTTCTGCCAGCATTTGGGGGACCCAGGCCCCCGCTGAACTCCCCTGCAGGGCTTTATCTGACAATGGAGAAAGGGTCAAAGGTCAGCGGGTTCTGAAGTCCTAGATTTTGCTAAAAAGTATCAGACACTATCAGACACAGTGTTTAACTTTTCCCAAAGTGTCACCTGCTAAGGTACGAGCACTGGGGCGTGAATCTCATGAACAGAGAAGGTTCCTTTATCCTTTTAATCCTTAGAAGTACCTTCATAACATCCCATGTCAGATCACAAATGAGGTGGATGGTGCTCTGGATGTTCAGATGTAGGGGATAGCGAACAGGGCACAGTAGCTTTGTCATCTTTATCTATTAGAGCATCTCAGAAGACCCTGAAGTTGGAAAGCAAGCCCAGAGTTTTTGTTTAGAAGCAGTTTAGAAGGCCTGTTTTTTCCCTTTTTTATAGAAAATATTGACAGAAAGGAAACAAGAGTCAATGCATCATTAAGTGAATTAATTACTGTTAAACTACACCAGTGAGAACACACACATCATTATTGCATGCTGTGAAAGGGATCATTATCCACATTCTACATCACTTCTATTGACACTCACTCTCTGATGGAACCCTAATTGTTACGGGACGGGTGGGTGGTGGACCCAAGTGCGAGTTCTCTGTGTTGTTTTTTTTTTATTTATTTAATATTGAATAATGAATATTTACAATAAAGTGAGGAGTCAGCAAGGTAGAAGCACATAAGTGACAGCAAGAGGAATGCTTTACTAAAGTTGCAGGAGCCAGGGCTGACCCGGCAACCACCGGAATTCCCCCAAGTGAGAATGGGAAACCAAGGCGATGCCAAGAAGGGCATGTTTAAACA
Organism: Salminus brasiliensis; assembly: GCF_030463535.1. Lineage (NCBI taxonomy): Eukaryota > Metazoa > Chordata > Actinopteri > Characiformes > Bryconidae > Salminus > Salminus brasiliensis. Next base: position 5,307,724 of record NC_132897.1, read on the forward strand.
AAAGGTGGATATTAGTTTTGCTGGAATGACATCAAATTCAAAACCACCCTCACTCTTCAAGGGGGGTGGGTGGGGGGGGGGGGTGGTACATGTTCTACTGAAATGCTTGCGCAAACAGAGCTCAGATTGTGAACTGGGCTTCTATTAGTTCTGCTCACACCGGTCACTAAAATTGGCTTTCAGTTTAGGTCTCAACTTAACATTCTCAGATCTTTTCAGCCCCTTTCACTTCATTTTCCTGTGATGTTTGTCACATGTTTCAGTCACATGATCACTCTTCTTCACTAGCTTTTACACCAAGCTTGCCTAAATCACCATACCAGTTGCCCCTCTACAAAGGTGCAACATTGGGTGGCTGTTTGGAATGAGCTTTTATGCAGAGCTCAGCAGGTGTGAGCAGTCAGCACTGATTAAAGCTGGGGCTTCTGGGAAATGGTGTTTTGGAAGCTGTTCTTTGCAATTCTTCTAGTATTGCGCCCAGTGCTGCCTCTACAGTCTGAGCTCTTACACCAATAGGCTTGCTCTAATTATATTTTGGTATGGATCACAAAAATGCATTGATTGACACAATGTCATTATCTGATTTGGCATCTGTTTACTGCTCAAAATTTTCGAATCTGGACCTGGATTTGCCTAAACTTTAAGCAGCATTTTATTAAACCTGCATTAAAACTGTATGATATCAGAATGATGATCTACTGGAGACCCCAGCAGACACCTCTGGGGAGTCCTTTGGCTGGATGTCTTCTGAATTTGAGTGGTGTACACTCTTAAAAGTACAAAAGTTGAGGAACTTTTTGAGGCTCTTCAGTTTTAAACTGTGGAAGAACCTCTTAAGGTGCTTTGAGGAACACTTAAGGAACCTTTCTTTTAAAAACCTTTTCTTGAAGGTTCGTCAAAGCACCTTAAGAGGTTCCTCAACAGTCTACTGGACGTCCGGCTGCAACCGAATACTTTACTGATATGTCCTCTCTTAGCTCCTGATCCATCCCAGCCAGCATGCTCACATGGGTGGAACATGGGCTAAGTGGGTTCCAGGTGGGCATGGGTACTGAGTGGGTATGTACATGCAATGTTAATGGGACCCAGTTGGGCTTTCCAAATGGGCCCCATCATTACAGCCCACCTTAATCTCACATAGGTCCCATCACTGACCCTGGTGGGCTACCCATACAGGCCCCACATGTTCATAGGTAAGCTGGGATGGTATATACTGAGGTTAAAATGATGAAAATAGACAAGAGAGGAAGTTTCAGAGAGCTATGTGAACATTGCCACCGATATACACCAGCAAACAGAGGGTTAACTAGTGAGGGGAGCTTAAGAGGGATGTAGAGTTTATGGTGAATCTGGAGGTCATGCTTGGAGACGAGTGGAGTTTTAAACACAATTTAAGTGGAAGATTGTCCTGCCAATCAAAAACTGGGATTTAGGCCCACTCCACACTTTTCCAGATATTTTATGGGAAAATGCTCAACAGGGTAAAGAGAAAGGTGACCTTCTTAAGCCCTATTCGGACGGGATTAGTTTTACATGGGGAGGTGGAGTAATGGAATTTTACTAAACTGAAAGAACTGGATAAGAAATCTTGCCACAAATGACTAAGATGGGACTGGCTACTGGATTTACAGTTGTCATCTCCAAAACAATGACCAAAAATGTCCAGCCCATAACATCCAGTGACAACTAATACAAATAATAATCCACTTAATAATATAATAATATAATACAATAAAATCATATATAATAATATAATATAATTCTGTTTGAAAATTAACATGTACAAATTACATGTACATAATGTGTGTAGGCTACAGGCTACGCAACACAATGACTTGTCTAAAGCTGCCAGAAGCGTTGAGCCTCTGGAGAGTCCTTCCCCTAACCGTCTTCTGGATTTGAGTGTTGTGCACTGTTATAAGAATAAGATCTTTGAGGACACTATGCAGGATCTTTGGTTTGAAACTGTGGAGGAACCTCTTAAGGTTGAGGAACCTTCAAGATTTAACCTTTTATTGAAGGTTCCCCAAAGCACCTTAAGAGGTTTTTCCACAGTTTCAAACTGAAGAACCTGCAAAGGTTCCTCAAAGTTATCTTATACTTTTAACAGTGTCATCTTACAACACCTGAGGTTTGCCATAAACTGACATGGCGCATTTGGACGGGACTAAAATCAGAAATGAGAAACTCTGATAACAATTAAATTACCCAAAAATAATAGCGCTTTAAAGCTCGAACCAACAAATAATTGTCTAATTCTAATTCTTTAACTCCTTAGACTTCCATAACTGAGAAATCTGTACATATTTTTCTGGTGCAGGCAGTGCATGGATAATCCAGACAGCAGAAAACATGTATCTGATTTATGTAGTTATTTATTTATTTTATTTATTATATATTATTGTATTTATTATTTATATATGATCAAATACATATTTACAGTTATTGACAGAAAGTCCTGCGCTTACATTTGAAAAAACAAATCTACTCTGTTACACTTGCTGAGAATTCGACACCAAACTGTGTTGGTGTTGGTGCCCCCTGCTGGGTTATCTAACACCGAACATGTGTGAAAAGGGCAGTTCAAAAAAAAATAATTGGTTGCTATGGTATTCCATCTGGTTTCTTAAGTATTGCTAGCTGGTTGCTATGGTCTCCCAGGTGGTTGCTAAATGGGTTTATACTCTTGCGAGGTGATTGCTATTGCTGTTGCTATTTCAGATGTTTGATATGGTGTTGTTTTGTGGTTGTAGGGGGTTACTATAGCAGTACTATAGCAGTTGCTATAGTATCCCAGATGGTTGCTATGGTGTTTCAGCTGTTTGCCATGTTGTTGCCTGGGTGTCACTTTTGATACCATGCTAAATAAATGATAAAAAGGGTGCACAAATGCAAGGGTGCATCCTATTTACTCTTAGGGGCACTGCTTTGCAGTGTGCAACCGTAATACACAAAGTAATGCATTACCTATTAATATATATTAATCTGTTCATTCACCTACAGTCTGAATCCCCACCTCAGATCATCTCCTATTGGTTGAAATATTACCCAAAGATAAGTTTAGCTGTAGTAAATGTTTTCCACCAACAACAGAGTGCAAGATTGTCAGGTCAAATCCTCTGGTAGTATGGAACAGACTACTTCCAAGAAAGAAAGTGCATAAAAATGGTTGTGGTTGGTGTGGCGCAACAGATAACACCAGTACCTGCCACTGAGCTGCCACAACATGTGGGAGACTGGGGTTCAATTCCAGGTCTGGGTGACTATGCTGCGCTACAACAATAAGAGTCCTAACACTGCATTGGTCCACCTCTGTAAAACCAGTAACCTTGTAAGTCGCTCTGGATAAGAGCATCAGCTAAATGCCATAAATGTAAATGTAAAAGGCAGAATAATGATCCAATAACGTGAAATAATGGAGAGTTATGACTAATGTAACATCAAACCAAGGGTTCTGAGAATGGGAGTTAGAAACCGACAGCAAGAGATGCATTTTTGATGGAGCAGCGATCTCTAACACAGAATATCTCCATATCTCCAGCACAGCGAATCCACTCACTCTTTATGTAATGCGCTTAAAAATCAACGCCTTCAAAAACACCCTTAACCCATTGCGTGTGTGTGTGCGTGTGTGTGTTCTCCACACTATTTTTAAACATCTGTGGCAGCCTTAATCCATCTTGTGTGCTGCTAGGGTCTACTGGCATGCCCAACAGTTCTGAATATGGCTGTAAATTTATTTTAACAAGACTCTGGAGTATTCAAATAGGTATTAGGCACAGTGCCGAACTGCTGTTTCAGGGAAATTCTCTTACAGCCTCTAAGGAGGCCGGATCACATGCACTTTTGTGGGGTATTTTGAAAGTAGACAGGTTTTTCTTTGCAGTCGACTCAATGAAGGTGTGTAGGCACTCCGCTAATGCAGCAAACTGCTTGTTAGGGGTCATCTCCACCTCCTCCTCGTCGGGAGATGAGAAATGGAATACCTGTGGAGCGGCATTGCCCCAATCAGGCTCGTGGCACAGAAGAAGAAGACTTGAAAATGGGCTTGTCTACTCACTCTTTCCTTATAATGAGCCCCTTCCCTATAATAATATGCTAGATGGACTAAAGTATTGGGACACCTGCTCATTCTTTTTTTTTTTTTTAAATCAAGGGTATTCAAAAGTTTATCCTGCTTCTGTTGGAGCACCTGTTGACCTCTTCTGTCTACTTCTAGATATTGGAGGAGCACTGCTGTGAGAATTTGATTGCATTTAGCGACAAGAGCGTTTGTGAGGTCAGGTTGATGTTGGATGGATGATCACCACCTCATCCGCATCCACCCCCAATTCATCCTAAAAGTACTGGATGGAGCACCAACCATCATTCCAGAGAATTCCACAGTAGTTCCACTGCTCCACAGCTCAATGCTGGGGGCTTTATACCCTTCTAGCCCACCGCTTGGCATTAGGCATTAGGCATTTTGCCAATAGGCTCACTATGTTTTCAGAGAACCCTTCTCTACAGGGAGTAGACAGTGTGCATTTGCACATCTGTATCAGCAATGGGTGCAACTTCAAGTACCTGAATACATTTTTTAGAAGGGGTGTCCACAAACTTTAAGACATATAGTGTATCTCAGAAAGCGCCCTTCTGGAATATATCCAGCCCTGATGTTTGTTTTGTTTAGATCTTTAACCAAAAGGACCGCCACAAGGTGGTAAGATTAGTGTCAAATAGTACCCATTGCTGACACAAATGTGCAAATGCACAAACACAGCTTCTCCAGGCCCTGTAGAGAAGTACTGCCAATAGAATAGTGCTTGGGTGGTGATCATCCTTGCTGCTGAATGTAATCAAATCCTCCCAGCAATGCATCTCCAAAATCTAGAAGAAAGCCTTCCATGGACAGCGGATATATGAGTTCTTCCAACAGCAGGATGAGCTTGTCAATATCCTTCAATTTGGAAAAATTGGCGTCCCAATACTTTTGTCCATACGATGATGTTATTGTAGAAGAGCACATACTGCACAACTGCATGTAAGAGATGAGAGGCTGGAGGTCAGGGTGATGTTCTCTGGAGTGATCCTTCTTGATGGATGGAGATAGCACTAGGAGTTAGATGGGGAGATGGGGAGCTTGGGTGGTGGTAAGGTGCTGGCGCTGCTTTAGAGCTTTTACATCGTGTAGGCTCTTTAAATCTTAAAAGAATCTACACACACACACACACATTTCATTCACAAAAAAAACACAGCAGTCGTTCTCTAACTGGTCTTCAGGGACCTCCAAATAGCCCGTATTTGCTCTTGTTGCTAGCTGAGTTGGAGCAAAAATCTGGGACATCTTCAGGTCCCTAAGGACCAGTTGAGAACCATCCATTAGAGACGATGTAGATGGACCTTTTTTGTTTATAGCCCTTTGTATTCCATCTGGGCTTCCCTGAGAGCCACCGTTTCCTCCATGATGGCGCTCTGAAGTGTGCTTTTTAGCACCTTGATTTTGAGAAGGCATGAAGTCATGGCCTCCTAAAACCAGCCTTTATTTGCTGGAACTTTGTCTCAGTAATATACGCCACCAGTCCAATGAGACTTCATCACCGCCCTATTGTGCAAGGGGCTTGACTCAGAGTGTACGGCCGCAGGCTTCGGGAATTCGGAGCAGCGAATAAAACCGAAACTCCCTTTGTTAGAGTACATCGCGGGTAATTATAGGATGACAGAAGCCTGACTCGGCATGGAAAGCCGTCGTCTGTCGAACAGCCACAAAGGGAGGCTGAGAAAAAACCCGTCTCTGAACATCTCGCAGGGGTTGACAGACAGAAAGAGAGACAGAGACCGAGAGAAAAGTGAAAGAGTGTGAGATAGGGAATAAAAGCTCTGGCATTGCAGAGATCCCTCTTTATCATTTCTCTCAACTCTGACATCTCATGATTCAGCGCCTTACCAGCATCCAGCACAGTCATGAATCCTGAATCCTGATTGGTTGCATCTTAACGAAGCGGCACATCGGCACTCCTATCTCTCCGTAACTGAACTGTTGGTATTCCGCTCTTCTGTTGAAGCATATGCTGAGAGCGAGCCTCGTTTGACCCCTGCGAACATTCGCCTCCCTCTACGCCTACTTTCTAAGCTCAGTCATGTCTTACTCTACGGAACAACAGATGGCCGGGAAGAATCACAAAAGCACTTCGGATCCTGGAGCGTTAATGGTATTTCGACACCTGGAGATTTCAGGTGGCATGGGAAGTCCAGTTTATGTGGCAGAGTGGCCAGTTTACTGGAAACACCTGCCTGAAGAAGCCCCTCCTCACAACTTACAGGGCAACTTACAGGATCTGTTAGGAAGTGTTGGTGCCCGATACCAACCTTTTTGGTGCCAGGACACCTTCAGAGGTCTTGTGGAGTCGCCCTGCTCAGATTTTAGGCAGGGGGTGCTAATGCCATGGCTGTATATAAAAACATTGAATCTCCAAATTGGCAACTTCACAGGAGGAGGAAAAAAGCATCTTCACTTTCAATGGAAGTCAATGTAAAATTATTTTTTTTGCAAGTCATTCTGGAGCATTTCTGTCGCCCCGTTTGTCATGTAATTTAGACACGATGTAAAGAATAACTGCCAGATTCATGTTATGTTAAAATGTGAAAAACTGCAAAAATATAGTAAAATACAATACACACTGTCCTACAGGTTATTTCATCCAAAACTCAAAAGTCAAAGCTCATCTCCAGACATGGGGCTTAAAGTACAGCGCTGTCTTTTAAATGTCAGATATCTTGTTCCTCCATGCAGAGCCAAATATGTGATTAATGATACTGGTCAGTGTCATTTTCTGGCTTAGAATGACTGGGAATACAAATAGATGATTAAACTGCAAATTACATTTGCATGTGCCCCTCCTTTCAACACACACACTCATACCCCCATGCACAAATGCGCTCACCCACAGTCGGGCTGCAGTACGTGTATCTGGGCTATGGTCATTGTACTCGGTTCCTGAGACACCTAAACACAGTAACCGTTTGCTGCAGTTTTCTGGAAAGCTTTCAAAAGCTCCTCCACTGGAGCACAAAGGCCTTTTCTGTTCCCACCAGTGTATGTGTCAGTAATTGAAAATCATCCTGTGTGTGTGTGTGTGTGTGCACGTGTTTGTATGTATCTTCTCCCTTCTCTCACACACTCAGGGTAAAGCTCAGTTTTCTATATTTGTACACACAGCCTCCATAGTGTCTATTCTTATACACTCCTCGTAGAAATAAGGGTTTTTAAAGGGTTCTTTAAGGGATGCCACAGAAGAACCACTGTTGCTTCAACAGATAGAGAACGATATGAGTGTGAAGAACTATTTAAGGGTCTAAAAGAACCTTCACGTCATGCAAAAGCTCTTCACACTTAATTTCTATTACAAACGTGGTTTGTTTTAATGGAACCTTTATTTTTAAGAGTGTCGCACATCACAAATCCAATTACTTTTTGTGGATTACTACACTGTAAAAATGTAAAGTCAGTTGGTGGCCAGCAGCACAATGGGACTGACGACTGGAGAGAGCACTATTTACCCACCCGGAGAGACCATGGCCTATTGTGCTCTCTCAAGCTCCGGCTGCTGATGGCGAAGCAGCACGGATAGCTTTGTCTTTCTGCCCAGCCAGGTAGTGTAGCCAGTGTTCCTTGAGCCATATGTCTAACATGCAGGCAAACGTCACATACAACAAACCTTCTGTAGCATACCTAATGCCTTTGATTTGCCACCTGGTTTGCAAATCTGAGCTCTTATGAGGGCTTCTGTTGAGGGGGTGAATAATTCTGAGACTGCAGTCGTCATTAAAAGCGGGATTTTGTGTTGAACTTGGAGAAAGCACTGGTTACGTAGTTGTGTTGAGCTATTTCGATGGGTCTTATATGATTGGTTTATTGCAAACAGCCGGAATTTTGCTAAGAAATCTAATTTGCTGTGAGGGGTTGAATAATTTTGACTGCAACCGAACATTAATATGAATATTAATGGTTTTTCCAAATACTTTTGGGTAATTTCTTTGGCTCAGGTGCTCATGAATATTTCACACAATATCAAGGGCAGCTGTTGTTTTATTTAAAGGATTGTGAATTATGAAAAAAGAAACAAATAAAGAATAACAATAACAATAATAAAAATGAAGGGAAACAATAATCAGCTGGCACACACATTGACTCAACTGTCAGCCTGTTTTCTCAAAGGCAGCTTGATGTCAGAGCAGTCTGTGGTGCTTACTGAATTTTATTGGACTCCATGCTTTCACCAACGCATGCTTTGGTGATGAACTCATGCTGGGCCACGTCGGCATTCCCTTTCATTCAGTGCCGATTTATTCATTTCCGAATTTCTGGTTTTGTTATTAAACAATATGAAAACAATTTATTCCATGTTTGCGAGAGCTGGGCTGCTGCTTAAGTCTTGGTGCCAGATACCACAGGACAGCTTCAGAGGTCTTGTAGAGTCCATGTCTGCCTGCAGAGCTGTAACTGTTTTGTTATCCATGATAATTGTGAAGCTTGGGTATATAATTATATATACACACACACACACACACACAGACACACACACACACACACACAGATCAGCCATAATGTACAGCCATAAAACCTAAGCCCAATATTGTGTAGGTCACCTTCATTCCACCGACTCTACAAGATCTCCGAAGGTGTCTTGTACTATCTGGTCCTGTAAGTTTCAATATGGGTCTCCATGGATTGCATCAATGCTCCTAGTTGTGGAGTCCCATGTTGTTCACGCTGTCCCTGCTCTCACACACTTGTTAATTTCTCCTTTAGTTGGATCAGGTGTGTTATTCTGGGGGATATTCTGAAATGTGTAGAACAGTGGTTCTCCAGGACTAAGATTAAGAACCATTGGTACAGTATACACTGATCAGTCCTAACAGCCCTAGCACCGCCCGCCTAATATTGAGAGGGTCCTGATCTTTACCATTTAAGGCACAACACTTCACCAGGTCCACTCTGACCTCAAGCACCACTGACCAGTGAGGTGAAAGCCATTGATTACAGTAGTATCTGTCAAGGGGTGGAAATATTAGGCTACAAGTGAACAGTCCGTTCTTAAAAGGTGACCAGTGAACCGGTGACCGGGTGATGGGGACCTAAGGCTCACTGAAGTGATCCATCACAGAACATAGAACAACCTTATGGACCTTAAAGTGTCTGCTGCGAAAGTTTGGGTGCCAGATACCACAGGACACCTTCAGAGGTCTTGTGGGGTTAATGCCTTGAATGGTCAGGTCTAGACCTTCTCAATACGGGGCAGGTGGTGCTATTGGTATGGCTGATCAGTGTATTTAGTGTTAAAATGGACAGAATATGTTTTATGCACATTAATTTTTCTTCTAATCCACTTTGTCCTGGGTAGAGTCACTGGGCACAAGGCAGGATTACCCCATGGACAGGGCACCAGTCCATCGATGGGTACCACACACACACACACACTCTCATTCATTCACACTCTCAGACCTAAGGGGCAATTTAGCATAGCTAATTCACCTCCCATGTGTTTTGGGGAGATGGGAGGAAACTGAGGTACCTTGAGGAAACCCATATGGATACAGGGAGAACACCCTACACTCCTCATAGACAGCGACCGGAGCAGGATCGGTCCAACAACCCCCATGTGCACACCCAGTCCGTCTCAGGAATGGCTTGTTCATTAGTTCATAGAGTTGGATGCTTGGGAAACACTAAAGCTATGTTCAGACTGCCAGCCCAACTGCAATTTCCGGCATATCTTGATTGCATCCAGATTGATTTTTGATAGTCTGATGATGCTTTCAGGATTGATGAATCCTGTTTTTTGCTAATTAAATCAAAACCGCTTTCAAAAGCGATTACAGTTAGATTTGGACATGGACATTTGGACTCTGCCCGTTCAAATCAGATTTGTAATATTTCTAACAACGCAACAGTGACCACATTAAAACCAGAGCAACCTCCATTTCGCCTGCTTCCGCATATGAAAGCAGCTTATGTCGTTACCACAGCAACCCATGCAGATAGGTTTGCGATGTCTGGACACGCAGATCCGATCTGATTCCTTACAAGTAACAGTGCGGGCAGTCATCTCACCAGGTCTGATATTTGTGAATCTGATTTGCCTGCAGTCAGAACAGTGGCTAAATTCTGCAGGTACTGGGATACTCCAAGAGCAGGATTGACCTTTTGAACGCTAGGCTTGTTATTCCTTTCGTAATCCTGTTAGTAATGCAGATAAACTGTTTGGTAACGGTGTAGCAGTAATTTTGCGGCGTCCCGCAGGGTTCTATTTTAGGGTCCATGAAACTGATGTTGAGGTATGGGAGTAATGCGGTTTTGAGGGTGAGGAACTGAAGTGTAGGCCTACGTACAGCGTTTAAGGAGTTCGGGAACCACTGGTATTGCATTCTTTTAGCAATCTTCTTCTACAAATACTCTGTGTGGATTGAGTTGGAGCAATTTGCCGTCTCTTTGAATATGGTAAGCCACTGACGCAGCTTTCTAAAAAAAAACGTTTAAGAAGAAGTAAATCTCCCTGCAAAATTGCTTTTGTCTCCTCTGGCTATTGTGAGTCATACAATTGAAAGAGAAATCTTTTAAACTTCTCTGATCTCTCCAGCATACAAATTGGTTGTGGGGGACAATTCAAGGAATCTGTGTTTCACAGCAAACGTGAGATACAAACAGGAGATAAGCCTTTCCCCCCCACACACACCCTTTTCTTCCTGTTGGCTATGAAAAGTTTGTGAGGAACACGTCGGGGGGTGAACAGCGGGGTCTTACAGAAGCAGAAGAAACGCTGGACGTGGTGGGGAGAGTGTCGGACTGATACTGTCATCACACACAGCGTCTTTGCCTGTGTGTTTTCGTCTCTGCCTCTGTAGCAGTCAGGAAGCTTCCACTGCATTTCTCTTCTGGAGATGGCCCTGATCTCAAAGTCTCTAAACCTTCTCTTTATTCATGCATAGGTGAAAAAACTGTCTCTAGTCCTGTATTTTCGCTCCACAGTAAATCTCCATTATGAGCTAGTAGCCCACCAATCAATGGCATATTATGGACTAATTGACTTGTCCATGCTCTGCCAAAAAAGACACTGTTTTTCAGCAGTAAGTTCGTCTTTATTGGATGGATGTGAGAGGTCACATTATGAGGATAAATTGGATGTATGCTCGAATACTTAATCATCTCAATGTCCAGCATTAGTGTGTGAAATGATGGTCCATGTCTCTGAGCTAAAACGGGTTCTCTATACACTTTTTTTAAAAGATCCTATGAAGAACCTTCTATAACACCTTCCACAAAAGACGTTCTACCAATTCCAAGAACCCTTTAACCAGGCAAAGAACTGATAAAGCAAGCAAATGGTTCCTTAAATTGACAAAGTTCTTCAATAAAGAACCTCTTTTTAATAGTGTTGTTCCCATAAGAGTGTTTGAGTGTATGGTGGGTAGGTAGATAGGCAGCCAGGTAGGTTGGTTGGTTCAGTCGGTAGGTAGTTAGGTTTGGTTGGGTAGATAGGTAGGGTTGTAGCTGTTTGATTGGGATTGATGGGTATTTAGGTGGTTGGATGGTTGTTTGGGTGGGTGGATAGGCTTGTAGTTGTTTAGTTGGGTAGGTGGATGGATGGTTGGTTGGTTGGGTGAGCAAGTAGGTGGGGGGTTGGTTAAGTAGGTAGGTAGGTGGATAGTTGGGTGTTTAGATAGGTAGGTAAGTGGGTAAGATTCATGGGTAGGAAGGTTAGTGTTTGGGTGTGTAGGTAGGTTTGTGGATGGATGGGTGGGTAGATAGTTTGGTTGGGTAGGTAAGTTAGTGCTGGTGGTATGTAGGTTAGGTTGGTGGGTAGGTAGGTAGGTTGGAAGTAAGGTGGGTGGGTTCAGTTGTGAGGTGAGTTGGTAGAGGCTGATAACTAGGTAGGTGGATGGATTGGTGGGTAGATAGTTTGGTTATGTAGGTAGGTAAGCGTGGTGAGTAGGTAGGTTGGAGGTAGGGTGGTTAGTTAGATAGGTTGATAGTTGTTAGGTTGGATGGGCAGGCAGATATGTAGGTAGGTGGGTGGGTGGTGGGGATGAGTTCAGTTGTGAGGTGAGTTGGTAGAGGCTGATTAAGTAGGTATGTAGGTTGGTAGTTTGGTGTGTAGATAGGTAGGTAAGTGGGTAAGATTAGTGGGTAGGAAGGTTAGTGTTTGGGTGTGTAAGTAGTCAGGTAGGTTGGTGGATGGGTGCGTAGATAGTTTGGTTGGGTAGGTAGGTTAGTGTGGTGAGTAGGTAGGTTGGAGGTAGGGTGAAAATGGGTTCAGTAGTGAGGTGGGACCGCGGGGGGTTGGTTGGAAAGGTAGGTAGGCTGATAGTTGGATGGGTAGATAGATAGGTAGGTAAGTGGATAGCATGTATGGATGGGTTGCTAGGTCAGTGTTTGGCTGGGTAGGTATGTACTTGTATGTACATGTAGATACACACAGCACTAGAGTGTATATACATACAGACACACACAGAGAGCTGCAGTATGTGACAGACTGATGTTTAGCAACTGTCTTGGATGTGATTGAACGACTCGCTTCTCTAATTTGATGGAGAACCACAGAAATCGACTAGATAGGCCAATAAAACAGTGGAAGATGCTAGACTGCTCATTAAGTGATGGAGTGGGGCTGAGGAGTGAAGTAAGTTCAGATGCAGGTTTTTTTTTTACTGTGTAGTCGAGCTAATGACAGCTTGGTGGCACATTCATCACTGCTGTTTCCAGACTCTGTATTTTTTTGTGGAAAAACATTTTGTGCACTTGTGCATTTAAAGGTCCTTTGAGTTGCCATGGTTTACAATTCGAACCAATGCCTTGCAGAACCCCTATTTTAATGGTGCACAAAGTAGAACTACAGTATCTATAGTCTTACTGGTGTAAGACTATAGATACTATGCTTTGCTATTTACCCAAGAAAAACCTCAGCTAGTTTGAATAGACTAAAATTCAGAGATACCTCTAAGTTTAGACTTTACTCAACACAAGTCAGTAAGGTGACCACTCTACCATTCACCCAAGTATTCTCAGAAGAGGAGGGTCTTCAGTCTGGGTTTGAGGACAGTGAGTGTTGGACTCTGCTGTTCGGACACCCAGGGGAAGTTCGTTCCACCACTTCGGTGCAGGACAGAAAAAAGTCTGGACGCTCGTCTTCCGTAGATTTTGAGGGATGACGGTTCGAGCCGAGCCGTACTTAAAGCTCGAAGGGCTCTTGGTGCAGATCGGCTTTTGACCATTGCCATTAGGTACGGAGGGGCTGGCTGGTCTGTTCTTGGCTTTGTAGGCATCAAGGTTTTGAATCTATGTACATGGGATGTACAGCAGCTCGGTCTTGCTATAAAAGTTCCGCTAGTTTAGCAGCCTCTCATTTGCTTACCTGTGGAATATATGAAGATGCAGAGCAGGTGAAGCATCCGCAGTCAGCAAACTACTTCAACTGATGTTGTGCAAGCTCAGCACAGGCTTCTGCCATGCTGATAAAAATCCACATTTGTTTGCTTCATCTGTTTGCATAAATTTACAATTCATAAATGTTAGTCCTAGGATTTGAGGTAAGCTCTATGACGGCTGCAGCACTCATTTTTTCTCTTCCCTCATGCAACATCGGCCATATTTCACTTTCACAAAACTCGTACTAGCTGCAAAACATTCCGTGTGAGGTGAGATTTATCATACAGTACATGCTAATAGCCCAAACTTGTTTTCCGTGATTAAAAAGCCTACATCTCTGGGCTACACTGAAAGTTGTATCAAAATCCTCAGCCTGTTTATTCGTTTCCTTTCGCTTACAGCCATTCATCAAACAGACCTGCACTGCATGCTTTTCTGGCAACAGAAAAAATGTCATGATGAAATGTGTTAAAGCTCTGGCCACAGTAATGTTTACTTTTATGGAAAGAAATGTCCCGTAATGTTGACATTTGGGAGATATATATATATATATATATATATATATATATATTACACACACACACACTCTTATCTGTATATGTATGTATATATATATATATATATATATATATATATATATATATATATATATATATATATATATATGACCCGGGGGTTTCAAAGACTAAGCGACTAGTACATCCACTAGCAGGAGCTTTCTAAACCTAATGCTAAATAGGTAAGGTTTGGGGATTAGGGGTGGAGTTACATTCAATAGACAGTCATTTACATTTAGCTTAGAGTTCAGGTGCATTTTATAGACATTGAGCTAAATGTCCATCTACAATGGCCCATCCAGGTAAAGTGATACAAAAATAAAAATGGCGCCTTCAAGAGTTTCTTTTTGCTTTTGTTAGCGATGTTCCAAACCTGCTGTTAGACTGTGTATATATACACACACACATATATATATATATATATATATATATATATATATATATATATATATATATACATATATATATACACACATACACACATATATATATATATATATATATATACATACACATACACACACACGCACGTCTATGTGTGTCTGTGGTTGTATTATATAAACTGTCATGAAAATCCTTGAATCTTCAAATGGCAATTTTACAGTACAAGGAAAAACTGTAAAAACATAATTAACAGAATTTTGGGAGGGGAAATATGAAGCTGAGGCCCCTTCTCCCAATCAAGCCTCCTATAGGTTCCATCTCTACCCTGTTTACATGTCTATGTCAAAGTCTTTACAACCCACCACCACCACCACCCTATCACCTGCATTTAATCCCTCAAGATCTCTCGTTCCAAGCTCCACTCATCAGACAGAGGTCTGGCCTTCTACCACAAAGCAGAAGCCACCCGATCTCCAGCCCAAAGCTTTCAGAGTTCTCCCCAAGCTCTTAAACTCACCCCCAAACAGATCATATGCTGATGGCACGTCCGAACCCATGAAACTTGTCTCAGCTGACAGTTGGGGTAAGAAAATTTCAGTCTTCATTTCGATAAGGAATCCCTCTACTGTGGCTAATGTGGCTGAACAATGTGAATTGAGCCAAACCCAAGATTACGAGCCCACTAAACTCTCTGAACTCTGTAAAACATCTTTGTCAAGTCAAATATTCAGTGGGAATTCTCTCTCCTAATTTCAGATTTCAGCTTGTGATAACATTGTGCTTAGTGGCTTTTCAATTATTCATTGATTTTATCGGGAATACGAATGATACATCACACAAATGGCTTTTTGAAAGTCTCAAAGACACAGAACTGCAGTTAAAAGCCTTTCAGAAGGATCAGCAGACAAAATGTGGTGAAAAATGAGTTGCACAGCATTTAAAAGCTAATAGAACAGACCATCGACACCATTTCATGCTATTTTACTCACTTCTGACATTACTGTGTTGAGGTAATATATATTATTCATATTTAAATGGTGTACAGTGTAAAGCATTGACAGTGTAGATGAATAATATACTGCAAAACAGCACAGATTCCCCATGAGAACTTATCTCTGAATCTCTGCATGCTTAACATTAGTGTGTGATATAATGGCTGATGTTTCTGTGACACATTATTAGCAAAAACTTTGTAACATTTTATATCGTACCCAAAAAAGGTTCTATGATTTGTACCAAATGCGAAAACTAAAGTTCTACCAGGAGACTCTAATGCAATGTCACCTCTCTGCAGCCAATCACCAGCCTCCACCTGTGTTGAAAGATCTCTAATTACAGGCTTTTTTTTTATTTAGGCCAGTTTGGTCCCGATGGCTGGCCCAGGGTAGGCACGGTCGAGTTGGTTCCAAGTTCAGCAAGATCTATGCCAAAGATGCCAAAGCAAACTATTAAATATTAGTTTAACTGGCTAATATTGTTCCTATCTCAGTATTTGTTAAGAGAATTTATGATTTACTGCCTTCAGGTCTCACGAGTCTTCAGGTAGGTAGATCTTCCTCTGAATCTTTAAATAGTAAATAGTAAAATACAGATTAGCATGTAGGGTGGCAATACGATCTCATACAATTCCTATATCTGTGACTAAAGTGTTTCTCAAGTAATTTGTTATGCATTTGCATGAAGATATCTCATACATATATCACTATTCACAAGGACCTCCCGTCCACTGGTGGCGCTGGTTTGCTGAAAACGATCAACCCACCCTGTCTCGAAGAAGAATTGAGAAAACAGCAGCGACACAGTCCTCTGCTTTTCTCCATTATGAGGAGCTTCTAAACAAGGAATGTTTAGGTTTAGGTTGAGGTATAAGTTTAGAATTAGGTTTAGGTATAGGTTAAGGTTAGAATGAAGGTTAGGTGTAGAAGGTTAAGGTTGAGGTCATCCCCAACTCCCCAACTCATCCCATTTAAAAGTATTGGATGGCGCATCAGCCATCATTCCAGACCACACAGCTCTTCCACTGCTCCACAGCTCAATGGGACTAGACAAGCTATGTGTGTGTGTGTACATTTGCACAAATGTCAGTAACAGGTGCAACTTAAAGCAGCTGAATGTCATTCATAACAAGGGGTGTCCACAAACATTTGGACACCTAGTGTACATATCCCTTTTTGGTGGAGAACCACAAACAGTGACCTGATCTGCCTACAAAACAGTGCAAGATGCTGCACCGTCCATCAAGTGATGGAGTGGGTTGAGAAGTGAGGAAGCTCTGATGATGTCATGGCAACACAATGACTGGATTTAAACACCATTGAGAAGTTGAGGGACTGTGTTGGGAAACATGTGGAGGAGAAACATCCCTCCACTATGGGAGGTGTGTGGACAGCAGTGAAGAATGTGTGGGAGGTAGTTCATTTGGATCATAAGAAAATTGTCTAAAAAAATATATATATATGACAAAGCTGTGAGAGGCAGTGATGAAGGACAGAGGAGGCCGAATACAACACTGATCATCTTATTTCTTACACTATAAGTCCAAATGTTTGTGGACACTTCTTCTAATTAATGCATTCAACTACTTTAAATTGCACTCATTGCTAAAACAGAAACACAGCATGTCCAGCCCCTTTATAGAAGTATTGCCAATAGAATAGGACTATCTGGAGCAGATAAATACAAACCCATCGGCACCATGCTGCCTAATGCCAGGTGTGGGCTAGAGGGGTATAAAGCCCCCCAGCATTGATCTGTGGAGCTGTGAAACTACTGTGTTCCCTGGAATGATGATGGTGCTCCATCCAATACTTCTGGGACGAGTTGAGGAGGTTACATCCAACATCCTGACCTCACTAGTGCGTTTGTTGCTGAATGCAATCAAAACCTCACCGCAATGCTCCTCCAAAATCTAGCAGAATGTATTCTTCCCTGGACAGTAGAGACAGTTACTCCAACAAAAGCAGGATCAACTCTTTTTTTTAATTCCCATGATTTCAGAAGAATTAATGAGCAGGTGTCCCAATACTTTTGTCCATTTAGTGTATTAATAGCTTGCCCTTACTAGAACTCCAGAGGAACCTTTTTTTTTTTTTTTTAGGAGTGCAGATTACAGGGCTCTGGCATTCTCTCAGATGCTGGAGCCTCAGTGCTCCTGTGCTGCGCCAGATTCCATCATGGCTGTATCCACCTCTGCCACCTCTGCCAGGCGCTTTAATCAAGCTGAAAACAACCTCTGCATCTGATATTCATCATGTGGTTCCAGTGGAATACCTTCTGTAGCATGAGGCCAGGCCAGGTGTGAGAAAAACATCTGGGAATTCCCTCAGCTCAGCAAAGGCTGCCTGTCAAGTGTTACTGCCATGGCATAAAGCACTGTCTGTATTGTGGCGCTGTATTGCGCCCGAATGACTAAAATAAGCCGCCGCAGCTCAACCAGACACTCGCTCTGCTGAAGCTCGTAAGCTTCTCCTCTGAGGCTCCAGCAAAGAATACAAGAACACCCCCCAAAATATCTGCAGGCCTTTATTCACACCTCTCTGCCAACTTCATCTTATTAGGAACTGGTAGACCTTTTGATTACAGGAATGTTTTTGCAGAATTCATCAAATACGGGTTCTTCAAAGGTTCCTTAGCAAAGGCAATGACTCTATATAGAACCAGAGTTACTGAAAGGACCCTTTTTAAATTTGCAATTAGTTCTTTTCAATGGAGGTCGTTAATGAATCATGCGATTCTGTGATTCTTTTTTCATTTATGCAAAAGAATCAGCCATAACATTAATACCACCTGCCTAATATTGAGAAGGTCCCCCTTGTGGCACCAAGACTTACATAAGCAGCAGATCTTTTAAGAATTCCTCTTTTAAGAAGTTGTGAGGTGGGGCCTCCATGGGACACATCCCTTGTACACCCGTTCTTGGACTACTTTTGGTAAGTACTGAAACTGCCTACCAGAAGAAAAAAAAAAAAAACAAGAACAAGACCTGCCTAATGTTTTTGGAGATGTTCTGGCCTAGTCGTCAAGCCCTCACAGTTTGTTTCTTGTCAAAGTGGCTCAGATTCTTCTGCATGTCCATTTTTCCTGACACCATTCACACAGTTAATATAACTTGGAGGGGACATCCAAATGCCTCCACCCATACAGCTAATGGATCTTGGTGTAGAAGTTCAACTGCCTCCATCCATGCAGTTAAGAGAGCTTGTAGAAGTCCAAATGCCTCCAAAAATACAGTTAAGAGAGTATGGGCAAGTCCAAATGTCTCCATCTATACAGTTCTTAGAGCTTGAAGGAGACCTCAAACTGCCTCCATCTATACAGTTAAGATGTCTTGTAAAACTCCACTTGCCTCAATCTATAAAGATGAGAGATTCTAGAAGTACAAATGCCTCCAACCATACAGTTAAGAGATCTTCTAGAATTCGAAATGCCTCCATCCATACAGTGAATAGAGACTGGAGGAGACCTCTAAGTGCCTCCATCCATATAGTTAGTACAGCTTGCAGAAGTCCAAATGCCTCCATCTATCCAGTTAAGAGAGTTTTTAGAAGTTGAAATGCCTCCACCCATACAGTTAAGAGATCTTCTAGAATTCGAAGTGCCTCCATCCATATAGTTAGTACAGCTTGCAGGAGAAGTCCAAATGCCTCCATCTATCCAGTTAAGAGAGTTTGTAATTTTGTTGTAAGTTGTAAATTGAAATGCCTACAACCATACAGCTTGGAGGAGATGCTCAAATACCTCCATCAATACAATCATTATAACTAATGGTGTGGATTCCACCTCTTAACAGGTGCCAACAGAACCAGATTGTCAATGTTTTATTTTCACCACTTATCACCACTTATCGTGCTAATGTTATGGCTAATCAGTGTATACAAAGAAATGTATATATATATATATATATATATATATATATATATATATATATATAAAGATTTCATGGCTTTGACTCATTGCAGAACATTGATAGCTATTTTTATATGGTTCTATCTAGAACCATCTAAAAAGGTTTGCCACCACAGACCTTCTTTGAGGTGGTGTTCTACAAAAACACTGCATTTACAGAAAAAAAACATTGGGCACAGAGAATAAAGTGGTTCTTTGCTTGATCCTGTACACACCAACACGTCTGGTCCTAGAGTAAACTGGTCTTTACAATTTTAAAGATAATGGTTTCACAAATGTTTAACAGAAGCAATACTTCTTCTGGTGGTTCCCTTAAAAATCTGTCCAGTCTGGGGTTCTTTAGAGAACTGTTTTTGCAAAGAAGAAAAGGGGCTCTGCTGTTGATACAGAATGTGTGATTGAAAGTAAGGCTAATTAATTTAGTAGCTAATTACATAGAGTCTTTAAAAAATGCAGGGATGCTGAATCATAAGATCAAACCAAACAAAGAAGGAGAAGGGGTGTATGGGCTGTATAGAGCCCCTTTAGAGCCCCTCAGCAACTGTTGGGTTCAGAATATGAGTTTTTAAAAACATTTCAGCTTCAGAAATATCTGGCAAATGTCTGGTATAAGGCATGGAGCCAGTATTTCATGCTCTGTATTTGCTCCAGAGAGTCCTATTCTATTGGCAGTACTTCTCTACAGAGAGGGCTGTGGGCTGGGCAATATGGAAAAAAGGACTAGGGCTGGCTTATGCAGTAAAAATAACTAGGGCTGGGCGATGCAGTAAAAAGGACCATGGCTGAGCGATATGGCAAAAAGGACTAGGGCTGGCCGATGCGGTAAAAAGGACTAGGGCTGGCCGATGCGGTAAAAAGGACCATGGTTGGGCGATGCGGTAAAAAGGACCATGGTTGGGCAATATGGTAAAAAGGACGAGAGCTGGGCGATATGGTAAAAAGGACTAGAGCTGGGCGATATGGTAAAAAGGACTAGAGCTGGGCGATATGGTGAAAAGGACTAGGGCTGGGCGATATGGTGAAAAGGACTAGGGCTGGGCGATGCAGTAAAAAGGACCATGGATGAGCGATATGGCAAAAAGGACTAGAGCTGAGCGATATGGCAAAAAGGACTAGAGCTGGGCGATATGGTAAAAAGGACCATGGCTGGGTGATGCGGTAAAAAGGAAAAGGGCTGGCCGATGCGGTAAAAAGGAAAAGGGCTGGCCGATGCGGTAAAAAGGAAAAGGGCTAGGCAATGCGGTAAAAAGGACCATGGCTGGCCGATGCAGTAAAAAGGAAAAGGGCTGGGCGATGCGGTAAAAAGGAAAAGGGCTGGGCGATGCGGTAAAAAGGACTAGGGCTGGGTGATGCGGTAAAAAGGACTAGGGCTGGGTGATATGGTAAAAAGGACTAGAGCTGGGCGATATGGTAAAAAGGACTAGGGCCGGGCGATGCGGTAAAAAGGACTAGGGCTCGTATCACAATAACAAACATTCACAATTTCCCTAAGGGGTCAGGGTTGAAGCAGGGCCTGTTCCTCTGAATGTCCTGATATCCCTGGGAGAACCTTCAGGTCCCTGTTCATTCCCAACACCTCTTCTATCACAATAAACAGTGCCTATTGTAATGGGCCCAAGAACTGACCCCAATGACCAAGCAAACCATTTGGTGACCAGTGTAAATCTACACTGTAGGAAAACAATTCCTAACAATTCTGAACAGAAGAGCCATGCTCGATTTCCCAAAATCACGTCTATGCTTCTGTAGTGAATAATATGGGCAAAACAACACACCAGAACCTGGTGTTCTGCATGATTCAGAGTGCAAAAGGCCTGCGTTAGTCAAGCGTTCCTGCTGTGTACGCGTGGAGGGTAGCATGTGCTCGCTGTGCAGAGAAACACTGGTTTATTTATGACGTCCCTGTCAGAGTGTTTTACCTCCACTGTCTCTCTGTTATTTCAGACAACGCTAATCTGGGTCTGAGGTGTGTGAACGCGTGTGCCCGTGTGTGTGGCCTTTCTTGACAGTGTTTACAATTTGCCTTGCAAATGTGCGGACGGGCTCCAGCTGTATGGAGCTGAATCCTGATGCAGGTGTTAGAGGCGTGTGTGTATGCATGTGTGTGTGCGCTTGGCTGACAGGATAGTTTCGTACTTCATGCTGCCCACTGTAATAGCCTGTCACCGCATCGCCTCTCGCTCGCCCCGTTCTGGGCCGTGTTGTGCGGTGGTGTCTACCTCTGACACTTATCTCATTAATAGACATGGAGGCTGAGATGAAATCTATAGATATAAAGGGGCACTGAATGAGTTTTCAGAGCCACTTAAAGAAATCCTCGGATGTTTTTCAATCTAGCCCTTGTCCGCTTGACCATGTGTAACTCGTGGTCTATCCACAGGTACTATGAACAATAATTTAGACAGGTTTCGTCTGTCCAGAACATGTTCGTCTGTCTGAAACACACTTATAATAGAAGCCAATAGGCAGATACTTCAGCAGCAGTTTCAGCAGCTGCCCATTAAATTGTGTTATTCAAATAAACAGGGTTAATAAAGAGGCAAACCTGGCTAAATGATTCAGACTCATCAAGTGCAACTAAATACATACATGTACTCGTGGGCTCAAAATACACAAATAATAGAACCATATTACCACAGATAATTGTACTCATATATTTGATAATATATCTAATAAAGAAAAAAAAAAAAAAAAAAATATATATATATATATATATATATATATATATAAATAATTTGTGTGTATGTGTGTGTGTTTAGGGAAAAGCTGTTGGACCCATGGACCCCCAACCCCCCAGACTATATGTCCAAATGTTTGTGGACACCTCTTTTAATGAATACATTCAGCTACTACATGTTGCACCCATTGCTGACACAGATGTGCCCTACCCCACTAAGGCTCTTGTTGCTGAATGCAACAAATCATCGCAGCACTGCTCCAAAATTAAAGCACAAGGCCTTCTCTGGACAATAGAGACACTACCTTCAACAAATACCCTTGATTTCAGATGAAACAATAAACACGTCCAAATACTTTTGTCCATATCGTGTATGAACTGTAGATGCATTGAATGAGAGTAGCATGTGGTCAGATACCATGGACAGCAACTTTGCCAGGTTTGACTAAAGACTAGAAACACGGTTTATATAGAAAACACATAGAACAAAAGGCAATGGGCGGCAGCTTCAGCTACTGGAGCCTGTGCTGATTGGCTCTTCTTATAAAGATGTTTAGACAAACCTGTTTTGCCCCAAAATAAAATAAAAAGTGGACAAACAAACCTGTTGCCTGGAAACACCACTTCAGCATCTGTCCATTGGCTTCTAGAATAAGTATGTTTATATCAGCAAAGTCAACAGATTTATCTGTCCTTTTCTAAAAACCTTAAGAAGGGAAATTAAAATGACAGTATTGTCAGTGATATCTGAAACAGATGTAGCTCCAGGGAATTCCTTGAAGTTTCCATCTAACCTCCCTCTGTTGAACATACTTAGGGAATTATCATGGACATTAATTTATATAGTGTTTGTCTCCACTTTTGTTTAAACTAACAAAACACATTTACACTAGACGTCAATTGGCAATGGGCCAATGGCTATTGTACACTCCTAAAATGCTATAATTTGTTGCCATAATTGCTATAATTAGTAATTAGTTATAATTAGTAAGATGCTATAATTAGTTTTTTAATGATACCATAGAATAATCACTTTTGGTTCCCTAAAGAATCATGTTTATGCTCCAAATGGTCCAGCGATGCCACTATGACCAAAAGGATCCAAATGGTCGAGTCATGCTGTCTGCCATCAGCAGCCGGAGCCTGAGGGAGCACAACTAGCCTTGTGGGTAGCTGGCTCTCTTTCTCCCTACACACCCCCTTAATGTGATGCTGGGTACCTGGCACTGTCCTCTTAGCGTGTTGGTTGCCCAGTGACGTTGCATCAGAGGCAGTTTGAAAAGAGGCGGTGGCTAGTTGTGCATATGTCAGTCCTCACCCTCCCAGTGTCGGGAGCACTAAGGTACTAAGGAGTGGGTTGAGTAATTAGCTATCTAACAATATTAGCTATCTAAAAATATTTTTTAGGAAACCAAAAGTGGTTCTTGTATGGCATTGTTTAAGAAAAGAAACAATTGTAGCACCTTAATTTATAAGAGTTTTAAGAGTGTATGTGTATTTTTAAGTCAATGAGTTTATCCATTCTTGGCTAAACACACTGAAACATGTCTCAATCATCATCTATGTAAATTGATGCTGCACTACAGATGCAGAAGACTGAGATTCACTGCACTGACACTGCAGTCTTCCCTTAACCACTGGTGGAGATTCAACTTTGTCCTAAGTAGAATTAATGTAAGAACGGGTTAAAAGGCTGAGCTTTAGAGTCAACCACAGCATTAGTCAGAGTCAGGGTTAAATTAGAGGACACGTCATGGCTAATGTTTATCACTTAAGCTCATCCCTGAACAGATTCGGCGGTTTGCGGCCTCAGCAGGCGACAACAATGCAGCAATGCGTGAAGGCATAACGTGTATCAAACGGTCCTGCTCTGATAGGCGTTCTATTGACTCAATAACCAGTCAAATTATTACTATAACCTGAGAAGAGCAATCAATATACTACAGCTGAAAATGGAATTGAAATTGATTTCTGTGTGTGTATGAGTGTATGTGTGTATGTGTGTGTGTGTGTGTGTGGTGGAGGGATTAGCGTGTAGATCTGGGCCTTCCACTGTATCAGCAGATAAATGGATTTTCTTCTCGATTCAAACACAGAAACATTTTCGAAAATTGAGATCAGTGGGTTTGATCTTTTGCGTCGTGTCAGAAAACACAGACTTACAGCCTTATGGACACTGTGGAGCTGTATAGCATACGACAATTGCCCCATGCTTCAAATACATTGCTGCGAAAAAGCCTGAGTGCTCATAAAACACTGCAAAAAAGCATTTGGCTGAAGTAAACATCACCAGACTGGTTGCTTAGCCTATATGCCCCAACGTACACCAATGGGAATACAGTCTGAACAGGGTAATGGCAATTAACAACTGCTTCTCATAGACATTTAATGAGGCTGCATTCAATTAGTCATTATGTGTGTTTTAGTCATTAATTACTGAGTATCTAATTAATTACTGACCCTGAATTTTAATGTGAGATCATTCATAAAAACCATAAAATCCCAAAGGACATTTCTAAATGCGTGCCTTCAACTGTTACAGGGCTCATTTTGAACCGGCGCTGTCCGTGGTGCTGAAACTCACAGCTTCAAATCCAAGACAAAAAAGGTGTCAGTAAAAAAGCCAGTTGGCGACAATCTTGCCATTTGTACAGGTAAGCTAAGGCCGTACTACAGCACCGGCTCATTCACAGAGGTAAAAACAGGCTAGGCTCATCCTTCAGATAACAGGTGTCCTACATTTTAAGTGCTTATGCAGAGACTGGAGCAGTGATTGGAGCTTTGCCTCAGTTATTTGGCAAGCAAGCATAACTGATCGATTACCAATAGGCCAGGTCCTTAAGCCCAGTGTTGGTGGACCCTCTCTCATGTAATAGCTCTCTGTGAGGTAGCTGGCACCACCTCAGATGTCCAGTTCCTGACCACCAGTTCCTGTGAGCTTCTCTAGAACGGCTCATTCTACATCAACCCACTCTGAATGACTTTCTTTACCTCTTTACCACAATTTCGGAATATTGGAGAACCTCTTTAATTCCAGGACGTTTAATAGGGATAGGCTTGGTTAACAAGATTTGAAGCAAAATAAATAAATAAATGAATGAATAAATTTGGCTGAACTTTAGACTGTACAGATTCAGCTGTGCACTAATGAAACTGCCTGTGTTTAAACTACGCAGTTTGGTAGTGCTGCCCCATAGGAGGGAATTCTACATGGTGTGTGTGTGGTAATTCAGCACTGTAGGTGTAGATTTATTCTACAGTGTGTAAAAATTCAGCACTATTTCTATATTAATTCTAAACAGTGTGTGATAGTTCAGAAGAATGTGTTCAGAAGAAAGTTCAGAAGAAATAAGAAATTTCTACACTGCTAATTCTATGTTTGTTCTGCACTGTATGCATATTAATTCTATGCTGTGTTAACTCCTCACTATATGCATATCAATTCTGTGATAATTCAGCAATCTAGATAATCTGCATATTAATTCTACACTGTTAATTCAGTTTTATATGCATATTAATTCTATGCAGTGGGTTAATTTAGCACTATCTGCAAAGTAATTCTACACTATGTTAATTCAGCAATATAGGCATATTAATTCTACACTATGTTATTTCAGTAATATAGGCATATTAATTCTACACTGTTAATTCAGCAATATAGGCATATTCATTCTATGCTGTGTTAATTCAGCAATATAGGCATTAATTCTATGCTGTGTGATAATTCAGCAATATCTGCATATTAATTCTACACTGTGTTAATTCAGCAATATATGCATATTAATTCTACACTATGTTAATTCAGCAATATATGCATATTAATTCTACACTATGTTAATTCAGCAATATAGACATAACATAGTGTAGAATTAATATGCCTATATTGCTGAATTAACATAGTGTAGAATTAATATGTCTATATTGCTGAATTAACATAGTGTAGAATTAATATGCATATATTGCTGAATTAACACAGTGTAGAATTAATATGCAGATATTGCTGAATTATTAATTCTACACTATGTTAATTCAGTAATATAGGCATATTAATTCTACACTGTTAATTCAGCAATATAGGCATATTGATTCTACACTGTTAATTCAGCAATATAGGCATATTGATTCTACACTATGTTAATTCAGTAATATAGGCATATTAATTCTACACTGTTAATTCAGCAATATAGGCATATTAATTCTACGCTGTGTTAATTTAGCACCATCTGCATATTAATTCTACACTGTTAATTCAGCAATATAGGCATATTGATTCTACACTATGTTAATTCAGCAATATAGGCATATTGATTCTACACTATGTTAATTCAGCAATATAGGCATATTAATTCTACACTATGTTATTTCAGTAATATAGGCATATTAATTCTACACTGTTAATTCAGCAATATAGGCATATTCATTCTATGCTGTGTTAATTCAGCAATATAGGCATTAATTCTATGCTGTGTGATAATTCAGCAATATCTGCATATTAATTCTACACTGTGTTAATTCAGCAATATAGACATTAATTCTATGCTGTGTGATAATTCAGCACTATCTGCATAGTAATTATATGGTGTGTGATAGGTTAGCACTACATGTCTATTAATTCTACACTGTGTTGTGTCAGCCCTATAGGCATATTAATTCTATATTATGTTCTATGCTGCTGTATGTATGCACACACACACACATACATATATAATATTTCCATTTTATATTAATTTAGCATGCATATTAATTCTATAGTGTGCTAGTTTTGCACTATGCATATATATTCTACACTGCTTGCATATTAATTCTATAATGTGTGTTT
Source organism: Salminus brasiliensis (assembly GCF_030463535.1). Taxonomy (NCBI): domain Eukaryota; kingdom Metazoa; phylum Chordata; class Actinopteri; order Characiformes; family Bryconidae; genus Salminus; species Salminus brasiliensis. Next base: position 5,334,471 of record NC_132897.1, read on the forward strand.
TAATACAGTAATTCAACACTCATTTCTAGTACACTGATTATTAATTCTACTTATTTTCTTCTGCATGCGGGTTATGCCATGCATTCAGTTTCTATTCATCCAGCACAGTCACTGTTAATTCTACACTGTATCTGTTAATTCTACACTTTGGTTGGCTCCCCTGACGGAGATTAAGTCTAGTCGTGGACTGTATATGTTCCATTTCCATTCCATACGCTGCACAGTCCAGGACTAGGCTTGATTCCTGCCTGGAGAACTAAGCTCTGTGTTCTTCTGTATTCTATCTAATTCTACACAGTAGGTTCATTCCACACTCTATGCACTACTCCAGCACTGTGGGTGTCAGTTCTGCACGGTGCTCGGTGTAGGTGTAGGTGTGATTGCACCCAGGGTCCCCCGCTTTGACTCACCCTCCACTTCGTCTTCAGGCAGGTTGACCGGAGCCCGGTAGGACAGGATGTCCGGGATGGTGCAGATTCCCCGGTACATCAGCGTGGAGGTGACTGGGTGCATAGGCATGACTGCGGGCTGCGGCCGGCGGTGCCCGGCTGACGATCCTCATAAATGATCCAAAACTGGACTCTGGACACTGGGCTCTCCTCCCTCAGAGCGGCCGCACCGCGGGCACGCGCGGCTCTCTCATCAGAGGAAGAGGAGGAAAAGGAGGAGGAGGAGGATGAAGACAACGAGCGCGAACGGCGCGATGGAGCTCCAGCGCTGCACCCTCCGCGCGCGCAAACCGGAGTCCACACCTGTAGCTCTGAAGAAAACTGGCCGGCCAACCGGCGCGCGAGGTCAGCTCGTGGTCAGTCGGTGGTCAGTCTCGAGCTGACCGAGGCGCCGCGCGGGCGCGAGCGGAAGATCTCGTGCCCATGTCTCGTTCCTATTGTTGGGCGACGCTACTTTACGCTGGGAGAGTGCGCATGCAAGCGCGCGACTCTCTCTCTCTCTCTCTCCTTCTCTCTCCCTCGCGCTCGCTCTCTCTCTCTCTTACTCTCACACTCTGTTTGTCTCTCTCTCTCTCTCTCTCTCTCTCTCTCTCTCACCGTGAAGAAACTTCCCACTTTGCAACCACTGTGCTGGGTGCGCGCGCTGCTGATGAGCCCCACCACCCCACCCCTTCCTTTCCTTTCTGTTAAACACCCCTCAGGTACTTCGCGCGTGCTCTCCTGCTGCCGGTAAGGTTACTCGCTCCGGTGCGGCGCGTGCAGTCCTGCTGCTGCTGCTGCTGCTGCTGTTGCTGCTGTTGCTCTCACTCAGGTCGTTCTCGTTCCTCGCTCTCTAGCGCGCGCTCTCGTCTCGATCTGCGCGGGCTGCAGTGACGCGCAAACGCACAGACACACGCGCGCACTCACACACACACACCGACACACGCGCACATTCACATAAACGCACTGTGCTCGCGCACTGTGTATGTGAGGGGTTCGTCGAGGGTTCTATGGGTTCTATGTGGAACCAGGACAAGTCAGCTCAACTCAGTGATGGGAAAGAACCTGTAGATGGTATTGTCTGTGCACTGTATGTCCAAATGTTTGTGGACACCCCTTCTAATGAATGCATGCAGCTATTTTAGGTTGCACCCATTGCTGGCACAGATGTGCAAATACACACGCACACACACACACACACACACACACACACACTGTGCACAACTGATGCCGATGTATCTGAGGGCTCGTTGATGCTGTTGTTGACTCCCAGCTGTGGCTGCTGTGGACGCAGGTGCAGTCAATCAGCTCCTGATGGACTCTGATGATGGGAGCTGAGTGTCCATCTCTCCTGTGTGTCCCTCCATCGCTCTGTCCCTCCTTCTCTCTGTCTCTGTGTCCATCTGTCTGTCTTTTTGTCTGTCTGTCTCTCTCTCTCTCTCTGGCTTGGTCTCTTGGTCACTCCGTTCCTCTCCCAATGTCTCTCTGTTCCTCTGGCCCTCTATCGCGGTCCTCCTGTCGCTCTGTCCCTCCATCTTTCTGACTTGGTCTCTCTCTCTCCGTCTCCGTTGCCGTTATCAGGGAAAGAGTGAGGGAGGCCTATGGAGCTCATGATGCTGATGGTGTACACTGGCCAGTTTGGCCATAGAAAAACATAAGAGCATCACTATCACACACACACACACACACACACACACACTACAGTGAAGCCTCTGCTAAGAATGAGCTCCAAGGTTGACAGAGAGGAGATATTCCATCAGTCAATCATCTCTATCTCTGTCCAGCACTCGCGCTCTCTCGCGCTCACTCCCTCTTTCCATTTTCTACATTCCTGTGTCTGTCTCCTGCTTGTCTTTGTCTGTCTCTCTATCTATCTTTCACTGATAAATATGATATTATATATTTATTTATTTATCATATTCACCATTAGTGTTGGGCACACATGGAATTTGGCGTCCGCTTTTAACCCATCCGTGCAGCGACACCGATACCACACATTGTGTTGGTGTGCCAGTAGTGTGTGTTGGACTGGTACGAGTGGATCAGATTGTTGAAACCCTTCTGCATCACTGCTGGACTGAGAACAGTCCACCAACCTGAGAAATCCGGCCAACAGTGACCTGTGGGCAGCGTCCTGTGAGCAACGTCTTGTTGGCATTAGTGAGGGACCAAAGGATGACCAACACAAACAGTGCAGTAACACTTTCTCTCATCTCACGCCCTCTTTCGCTCAGTTCTCTCCCTCTCCTCTCTCTCATGCCATCTCCCTCTCGCGTTTCTCTGTCTGGTCTTCTTTATTCTCCCTCTCTCTCTCCCCCTCAGTCCCAGTTTCACTTCTCTCTCTGCTGTCTCACTTACTATTTCCCTCTCATTTCTCCCCCCTCTCTCTCTCTCTTTCCCCTTATTCACTCCCTCTTTACTCCCTCACATTCTCTCGCTTTCCCTTTTGTCTCTGTGGACCACATTTTCTTTCCCACCTTCCTTCTCTCGCTCTCTCGCTCTTCTTATTCTGACAGCGGGTAGTCTCTCTTGGCTGCTCTTGGTGCTCTCGAAGGAGCGCGCCCCTCCTTGACCGTAAGATAAGGGCAGAGGTTTGATGGAAAGGATGACGAGAGATAGAGGGATATAGGGGGAGAGAGAGAGAGAGAGAGAGAGAGAGAGAGAGAGCAAGAGAGAGAGAGCAGGGAGTAAAGAGGAAACCCCCTCCTCTCTCAGACAGCAGCAGCAGGTGTCGGCTCTAAGCTGCTAATGGCTTTCTATTACCTTTCCTTTTGTTCTGTGTGATTGTGTTCAATAAGCCTGGTGTAAATGATGCTGTGCTACCTGACACCTCACTGAGAGCCTCACTGAAAACGAATGCTGGCTTATTCACACTAAGACAGACTAAGCCTGGCATGAATGATGCCCAGCCCTGCTCTACTCTACCTAGACCAGTTAGATGGAATGCTACTGTTGTCAGGTTGTTCTGCTAAGAGCCTCAACAAACTCCCAGGCCTGTTTAGCAGCCTTTATAAAGAACTAGACAGTTTGATCGGCTCAGTCTGATAGAATAAACTGATTGGCTGCCGGTCAAACTCAGTGTTGATTACAAAGCTCTGCTGGTGACATAAAAACCCTTTAGCAGCTCAGTGACCATATCTAATGTTGTGAACCATCATACCTGCTAAGATCACTGCTAAGATGCTGGCTTCTTATTAGGGCCTAGAGCTATAAAAGAGCTATAAAAGCTAGTCCTGGGCAAATAGCGTGTTTGTAAAAAAGCCCCCCAGCTTTGGAAAAATCCCCACAGTCTCAGTCTTTAAGTCTAGGCTGAAACTAACTTGTTTAGTAAAGCTTTTGGCAACTAGAAAAAAGATTCATGTCTGTGCTTCCGTCTGGCTCTCCATTTTAAGCTTGGTCCGCCGGAGTCTCAGACTGTATGCATTCGGTCTGCGCTATCCTATCTTGCATATCATGTCTAGTCAACCCAAAAACGATAGAACTGTCCGTGTGTTTCTTTCCGTCGAGCTGAACCAGCCCTCTGTCGGGTTTGATGCTGGTGTAGGATCAGTGTCAGATGGGTGTCCCTGCTGCTGCCGGGTCTTCAGACCAACTCCACTTCCACTGAGCCATCACCTGCATGTGCCTTTCCACCTTCGTCCGAACCTCACCAGGAAACCTCACCAGCATGCTCTAAAAACAACCAAAAAAAAAGACTGACCCCTGCATACTCTTACTAAATCCTAAGATAGCCAAAGATAAATTAATGTAGAGTTTAATTAATTAAGGCCCATTTTTATTGATCTTTGTCATGACATTTGTGCAGAGGTTTTAGATTATGTAAATAAATGAAAAAAAAGACCAAAAATGACATACACACACACACACACACACACACACACACACACACACACACACAAGATCCAACAGAATCCCAAACCATCATATTTGGAAGAAACAAAAAGGAAAAAGATCATTTCAATGGGAATAACACAGAACTAAAAGAAAAAAAAATCAAGAATCTCTCTCTATTAAAAGACAAGCTGTTCAAGACCCAACAAAGCTCCGCCCACTTCCCCAGTATTCTCTGCAAAAAGCTTAATCTATCTTCCATAATATAAAATTTTCCAGCAATCTGCACTCTTCAAGGGTTCTGCGGGGCCCCGAGTGATCCAAGCGAAATAAGACGCTGTCACTATGACCAGAGGTTCGAATCCTAGAGAGAGCGCAATTCGTCTTGCCCTCTCTTGGATGGGTAGATGATGCTTCGGCTGCTGGCCAGAAGTTCAGAAAAAGAGACGATGGCTGGCTGGGCATGTGTTAGAGGAGGTGTGTGTTGGTCTTCACCCTACCAGGGTCGGGAGCATTGCATGTGAAATGGGAGATAGGTATGGGTTGGGTAACTGGCAGTCCAAATTGGGAAGAAAATGAAGAACCATTTAAGGAGCCAAATGGTTCTTTGAGTTCTATAGTGGTTCTACATAAAATCACTGTCTTTACTAAAGGGCCATCGAAGACCCCTTTTCCAGAAGATTGAGCTGTAGAGGACTGTAGGATTTCTGCTGTAATTTTACAGCAATTCTTTTCACAGGTTGCACATGCACTTCCACATCCTCTCTGCCATTGGGCATCTATTCTAGCTTTCCAGCTCCACAGCTAACAATTCCTTAATAGAGCAACCAAAACCCCACAAAGGAGCCTCTGAAATAAGCCTGTCTAAGTAAGCGTGGAACACTCCACAACACCCCTCCGCTCTCCCTGCGTGGCGTCCCTCTCATTGTGCTGCTTATTGATTCCCAGGCTGGCACTGTCCTGCCACGACAAACCTGCAGAACAAAAACCTGCCTCTTAGACGTGTAGCTGATGAAGCTGTAACCTTCTCCTCCATTCACGTGCGGCACAAAGCCCCCTCACCACGGGGCCCTCATTCAAAAGGTCAGCCAGCACCAGGCTGTCGATAGCTCCTGACTGACTCAGAGTCTGGACGGAGACACACGCTGAGTAACGAAGTGCCCACAGAAAGCCATCTCTCACTAGCTTGGCCAAGAGCCTTGAGAGATGCTCGATATCACTTGGTCGTCATGCTGGGGTCATATGCTGTCCGTCTGTCACTAGAGGGCACTGTTGAGCACACAGTCTGATGCTGGGAACTCCAACACCAGCCCTAATTGTCTCACAGTGTCCACCTTTGTGAGATTGTCTGAGAGAATGCTGTGTGTGTGAGAGAGCTTTACCATTTACAGGACTCTCCTGGAGGAAGACCAGTACTGGAAGCCCCCATCAACATCCAGTTTATCTAAGAGAGTCCAAAAGAGTAAATACAGGGCCTTTAGTTTTTGTGCACTGAAGACCGCTGCATAATATACCTACATCCCGTCATCATCATCATCATCATCATCCTCTACATGGGCTGCATCTTCCTATACTTGACTCTGATTGGTTTGTAGATAGGATTGTGTCCCATATCAGCACCTTTTAAGGCGGGTTTTTACAGAATGGATTGATTCATTGCATTGCTACCAGCAGCACCAACTTTAAGCTCAGAACTCTAGACTAGATCCAGTTCACCAATTGAGATGAAAAATGGGCGGTTTTGTCCTTGAAACACATCAGGATGGGCGGAGCTACACCTTACATTGCAACCAGCCAGAAAACGCGCTAGACAGAGTGTCAATCTTTAAGTCCAGGCTGAAAGCTTGAGAACTAGATAAATGGTGCAGATCTGGGGGTTCATGTCAGTGCTGTTGTCCCGACACTCTCTCTCATTCATGAAAGTTTGTTGACAGTGCGGTAAAGGGGTGCTGATTTCTCAGGAAAGCATGTCTGTGCTTCCGTCTGGCTCCCCCTTTTTGGCTAGACTGTTATAGAGTCAGTCAAACAGATCAGAGCCAGTGATTGTTTTTGCTGAGCTAAACCACCTTCCTGTCTGGTTTGATGCTGGTGTAGATCAACGTGACTTGACTTGGGAAAGATACATAAATAGACCAAAGAATGATTCCAATTCCCCAAAAGAACCAGCTTGTCCTTCAACAGTTTTATCAGGGCTGACAGATACTATGCATTAGCCCATGTTCTACCGCAGATAATTTTTTACTTCTTTATTTCTGGTTCTTTTTCTTCTTCTATTGCTTAATGGGTGATGATGGCCTGCCTCAGCTTCCTGTAATTGGCCCGAAAGTCCAAACCATCCAAAAAAATTCACTGTCAGTTTATCACACTGCAAATAAACCCAACAGTAGTTCAATATGATCCAGACTGATCTTTACCTCTCTTGGTCCTTTGGTCCAGATTGTGGTCCAAAGCACCTTGTACACCTGCCCTGAAGTCTGAAGGTCCGGCCCAAACAAGGTAGGTGTGAAGGCACCCCAAGACTTCTGTGCATCAAGCAGCCCACACTTAGCTTGTCATCAAGTGCGCCTGATTAGTCCTAATTACCAAATGGCTCCCAATAGACTTTTTCAGAATGACCTTCTGAAAACCCCCCTTGTGCTGCCAAAACAGCTCTTACCCATTGAAGCATGGATTCCACAAGACCTCTGAAGATGTCCTGTGGTGCACCATTTACATTTAAATTTAAGGCATTTAGCAGATGCTTTTATCCAGAGCGACTTACAAAAGTGCTTTGCTATTTACTCCTCAGCTAGTTTGAATAGACTAATATTTCAAAGATCCTCCAAGTTTAGACTCTACTAAACACAAGTCAGCAAGGAGACCACTCTGCTATTCGCCCAAGTACTCTCAGAAGAGGAGGGTCTTCAGTCTGGGTTTGAAGACAGTGAGCGTTGGACACCCAGGGGAAGCTCATTCCACCACTTCGGTGCAGGACAGAAAAAAGTCTGGACACTTATCTTCCATGGATTTTGAGGGATGGCGGGTCGAGCCGAGCCGTACTTGAAGCTCGGAGGGCTCTTTGTGCGGATCGGCTTTTGACCATTGCCATCAAGTATGGAGGGACTGGTCTGTTCTTGGCTTTGTAGGCCAGCGTCAGGGTTTTGAATCTGAGGCAGACAGCTACAGGAAGCCAGTGAAGAGAACGCTGCAGTGGAGTGACACCAAGACATTAGCAGCAGATCCTGTAAGTATTGTAAGTTGTAAGGTGGGAGCCTTGTGCCCAGTTCATAGGTTGTCCTTCCTTGGAGCACTTTTGCTAGGAACTGAGCACTGCAGGACCTGCCCTTTTAGAGATGCTCTGACCCAGACTTCTAACAATCACAGCCCTGCTCTTGCCAAAGTATCTCAGATTCCTAGACATGCCCATTTTTCCTGCTTCCAACACACTGACTGTTCACTTGCTGCCTACTCAAGTGTATATATGCCAGCCACTGATGGGTGCCACTGAAACCAGATAAATCAAATGTTATTCACTGACCACCTGTCAGTGGTTTTAACGTTATGGCTGACTTATGAGATTTAAGAGATGCCTAACTATGATGCCCATCCTTGAAGTAAGACAGCACCATCATCAGCTCAGAGGTGAAGACTTTCTGTGCCAGGACGTCGACCAGTTTCTTTAAGCAAAGCTTGAACACACCATTATTGGAAATCAACAGCAGAGATCAGATCTCAATCACTGGTGGATTAATTAGATATTTCCTCAAAGAAGGAAGCGGCCTGTAGTGGTTTGCTAACCACCTGTATGTCAGAGTGTTCAGGAGGCTAAGGATTCTTGGTAGGTTCTGATTTTTGACTGACCTATTGCCCTGTTTAATGAGTAAACTCCCTTTCCTTCCCAGTTCCATGCATCACACTCAAAATCACACAGGACTGTGTGTGCTAAAAACCTCTTCAGCTTTTTAACTGGCCATCTGGGGATTGCTCACCCACCGACCACCAGCTACCATGCAACACTGTCAAGTGCATCAGTGAGTTCGGAGGTCCACACAGGCTGCTGCATGCCCAGTTTATAGTCCAGCCACATACAGACACTTCTGCCTGTCGACTTGTGCGGTCCACTTCACTGGTTCAGGAGATCGGTTGTGTCAGAGATGGGACACAGTACATTTCATTGCAAAACCCAACAGACTTACAATTATTCAAAAAAAAAAAAAAAAAAAAAAATCTAGGAGAAATACCTTCTGGTGAAGGGGCAATATTCTACATTTTGTATACTCCCCTAAATCTGACTGATTTTTATAAATTAATGTATTTATTTATTTAATTTATTTATTTAGTTTGTTAAGTTTTTTATTTTACCCCCTTAAAATTAAAGCAGCTTTAAGTGATAATTGGTATTTTTGCTCCTGGGCTCCCCCTATAGTCACAAAGTGGAAATCTGGCTTTACGCTCCCTCTTAAGGACACACTTCATGCATGGACTGCGTCCCAATAGTGTACTACACACTTGCATCGCTACCCGCCATTTTTTCTAATGATTGTTCCAGACGTCCTCCCTTTGTGCTTTAAATTACTTATCTATACTACATGCGTTAGCATTAGTAATTAGTACGTAATTGGGACACACCCATGCATTTCTGGACAAGCTGAAAGGTAGAGAAATATGCCTGGAGTGGGAAAGGTAGAGATGCTATCATCCTGTTATTGTCAGTGGAGCATCAACATGATTTTAAGCTAAAATTGCTGCATAATGTTGCTTTAAACAGGCCTGATTGGCTGCCCTGTATTGTTGTATCCTAGCTGATACAAACTAGCTAAGGATATTTTGTAAGTCATTCTGGATGAGAGCGTCTGCTAAATGTCTTCAATCTTAAATGTTAATATTTAAAAAATTATTCAATCCCTTCAACCTAAACAAAAAAAAAAAAAAAACACTGTACATAAGTATTTGGACAGTGACAATGTCAACAATTTTCAGTACACCACCTCAAAGGATTTGAAATGAAGCATTCAAGATCTGAAGTGTACAGATGATATAAAAGCTTTATTTAAGGGGTTTAACAAAAATATTGCATCAGCTGACCTTTATGAGAATCCCTCAGTTTTTACATGCCCAAAAGTAATTGGACCATTGACTGAGTAGCATTGTCTGGGGCAGGTATGGCCTGTTCCCTCATTATTTTCTGATGAATTAAGCAAAGAAGAGATGTGGAGTTGATTCCAGGAGTTAAATTTGCATTTGGTCGCTGTTCATGAGAACCCTTATTCATAATGGTGTCAACGGAAGAGAATGAGGTCATTAAGATGCTGATAAAACAAAACACCTAGGAGTGGCCAAAAAGGAGGGATGCACTAGTGAGCTCAGCAATACCAAAAACCTGGAGGACCACAGAAGATGACTAAAGCTGGTGTTGCAGTCTGTGCTGATTGACTCTAGTCTACATGTTTTTATTATTTGGAGAGAAGTAGAGTAATGTGTGAAGGGTGCAGACTCCCGATCATGTTTAAGAGCAGGTGGAGCATTTAAAACATGTTTTTGACCTGATTCCAAGAGTGTAATCTAGTGGTGTGTACTGGTCAGCAACTGACCGGGTCCCAGCTGAACGTGTCCCATCAATGAGCACGAAAAGTGCTTATAGGCAGCTTTACATTCCATCTTAAATGATGCAGCAGTTTCATTCTAGTGCTTGTACATGTCTGACAGTGCAACACCATTTAAGGTGGATCGGAAACCAACTTCTCGTACCTTAAGTAACGTCCCATATGTGCGATGCTACTCACCCCCAACTCTCTCTTACTTTATGGACAAGAGTATTGGGACATCTACAGGCACTTTGGGTAGTACACAGCCTACGGGCCTAGATGGGATCCATATTAGACTTAAGGTGGGCTGTAATGATTTGGGAAGCCCAACTGGGTGCCAGTAAAAATGCATGTTCAAAGCCACTCAGAGCCCATCCCCACCTGAAACCCACCTAGCCCCCCAAATATGACTTCCTAACAAATGAATTTCTCAGAAATCAAAAAAAAAAAGATCTTTACAATAGCAAAGGAACCTGGCCACAGATCACTCAGGAGGGCCGGCAGCTGTTTTATTAGCAGCACAGTTCTCAGAGTGCCGCATTGGAATAGGCAGGAGGGTAAATGCAGTGACCCGTTCTTCGAGAACTGAATTAAAGTGTGAAACCACTGAAATGTGACCTTAAATGATGTAGCAGTTGCATTCTAGTGCTAGTACATGTCCGACAGTGCAGCACTATTTAAGGCGGAACGGAAACCAACTTCTCGTACCTTGAGTAACATCCAATATGTGCTGTGCTACTCACCTCCAACTCTCACTGCAGTCTGTACAGACCATGCTGACTCCGTGCTCCCTACCAAAGACCTCACCCCAAGGTGCTTTCACTTTTATTTCATTTTGGGTCAGAACAAATGGCGAGGTGAATCCGCATCTCCTTGGTAATGCAGTACGGTTTGGTTTGGTCCAGCAGATGGTTGAAGACATGTAGTGTATGAACCTTAGTAGTAACCCTCAATGGCCCAAGCTTTGTATAATCTGCTATGATTCAAGTCCTGTAGTGTTCCCAAGGCTTAAAAGGAGTGTAGATGACTGCAGAATTCCTTCATTGGTCAAGAAGGTAGGCGTATCACAGTCAAAGCCTCCATGAATTTAAATCCTGAAGGTTTTCTTGAACATGCAAAGCACTGGTAACACTCAAGACTGATGGAAACCATCAGAGCAGCCTGCCCAGTCCTGGAACAAGATTCTTTACACAGATGAAACCAAGATTAAATTGAGTACAGCATGGGCATGTATGGCTGCCATTGGAAGTGGGTCAATAGTGTTTATGGATGATGTGCGCACTGATAGAAGTAGTAGGATGGATTCTGAAGTGCATTGAGCTCTATTTTCTGCTCAGATTCAGTCAAATGCTGAAAAACTGATTGGATGGTGTTTCACAGTACAGATGGAAAATGGCCCGCACCGCGAAAAGCAGCCTGAGAGCTTCTTAAGGCAAGGAAATGCAATGTTCTCAAAATGTCAGAGTCAGTCATCTGACCTCAACCCAGTCGATAAACTGAAGCCGAAGGACCCACAAACAAGCAGTTAGTATAAGCGGTGTCAGGAAAGGCATGGCAAAGCATCACAAGGGAGGAGACTCAGCATTTGGTGATGTCCATGGGGTTCCAGACTTCAGCCAGTCATTGACTGCAAAGAATTTGCATCAGGGTATAAAATAAAAATGGAGGGACAATAACAATGGCTGTTTAATGTAATTACTTAAGAAGGTTATCCGGCAAAATAGGCCCTTATAACCTTTCATTTTAACCTAAAACCAAGGCACCTGGGTCCTAGTAATTACCAGCCAAACCACAATAGAGAGACAAGTAGAATATCATGAAGACTTCCCAACTACCAGAATCTAGCTAAAAGTACTACAAGCTAAAAGCCTTGTGGCTGTGAGGTGGCGGGAGTGAGCCGTAGGACCACCGACAGTCATCCTACACTGTCCTGATGCCATTCAGTCTACCAAGCTTAGCTGAACGGCATAAAAGGGCCTGCACGAGAAAGAGACCACGGAAAGCAAGGGATGACTGAGCAGCCAGACACTAGACTGAATTGTGCAGGTGTGTAGAGACTGTTCGAATCCCTACTGTGGCCATTAGGGTCTTTTGAGTTTCGTTTGGGTGTGGTGGAGGATCAAAAATAAAAGGCATGTGAGTCAAGCTAGTTTTTCCAGGGGCTCGCAACAGCCTACATCAAGAGCAGACCACTGAGTACAAAGGTTTAGAGTACTGAGTTAAGGTACACTATATGGACGAGTATTTGGGACATCTACAAGCGCTTTGGGTTGTACACAGCCCACAGGCCTAGATGGTACTAGATGGGACCCATAGGAGGTTTAAGGTGGGCTGTAATAATGGGGCCCATTTGAAAAGCCCAACTGGGTGCCAGTAAAAATGCATGTTCAAAGCCACGCAGAGCCCATGCCCACCTGAAACCCACCTAGCCCCCCCAATTTTGACTTCCTAACAAATTAATCTCTCAGAAATAAAATAAAAACATCCTTACAATAGCAAAGGAACCTGGCCACAGATCACTCAAGAGGGCTGACAGCTGTTTTATTTGCAGCACAGTTCTCAGAGTGCCGCATTGGAAAGGGCAGGAGGGTAAACGCAGTGACCCGTTCTTCGAGAACTGAATTAAAGTGTGAAACCACTGAAATGTGAGCCATGGGACTCTGGGCAAAGTTTATAGAGGAAGTGTGGAAAAAACAACTATGGATTTGTTCTTGGAACAATGGAAAAGGCAAGTTCTACATTTTATTTGCCAAGAGATCAATGGGACGTAGAGTGGGTCAGGTCCAGGAGAGCTGCAGGATTGTCCTTGGGGGATTGTTCTCTAGCTTGTTTTGAAAACAGCTGAGCCCAGTCAAGCAGACTGTAATCCTCCCTCACCCCCCTTCCTCCACCTTCAGCTGACAGGGCCGGACGCTGGAGGGATACGAGAGGGAGAAACGTATCAAAGACGAGTGCAGTGGAGCTGCCAAGAGGAGCGGAGCTGGAGCGCAGGCCGAATACTCTGACTTGCCCAAGCATCCGGTTTATCCATCCCTCCCGGTTTACTGGAGGCCTTTGCAAGATATTTGCACTGGAAAGGTCAATGTGTTTGTGTAGAGAGTCAGAGAAGTGGTTTACGGGTAATGCTACACCAGTAATGTAGTCCAGTCAGAAGTAGTATGGCCTGTGTGGCTGTAAGTAAAAATGGCATAGCTAGCATACTGCTACATAGCTAGCTAACTACTGTAATGCCTAATCACCCATTAATGTTATATTCAAGGGTATATCTGACACCCCTGCTGGAAAAAACTGCCTGGCCAGCTGAAGCTTGGCTGACTAGCCTTGTTCTTGACCAGCACATGGGAAGGTTTTCATTTGAGCTTGATGATAAAGGACTAACCTGACCAGTCAACCTGCATGACCAACATGATAAACTTGACCACGCTGGCCAATCAGCATGGCAAAGCTGGTTGACTGACATGACTACCCTGACCAGGCTGATCCACCAGTATGACCATCTTAACCAAACTAGTTGAACAGTTGGTGATGTTTGTAGATCCACTAACCTAACACACCCCAAGAAGGTCAACCCTAAGCTTCAAGAACTGACCAGCTTTCCAACCACCCTGATGATCCAAAACCATCTACCAGCAGATCTTGAGCTAGATTTTTCAGCAGCGCCTTTAAATACAATTCCGAACGCAATTCATTTAGTATGTGTCCAGTGTCCAGTAAGATTTCAGGGAAGTAGCCAGACTTGCTAAGATTAGTGAGCCAAGTTAGCCACATACTTTGGAGTGGATGTAAGTTACTGTACAGTGTTTGCACTTTCACACTGTTTAATCCAGGTCATACACATCTAAAACAAAGGCTCTACAAAAGATTGTTTGAGCAAGGCCATAGAAGAACCACTTTAGGTTCTATAAAGAACCATTTGTGTTATAGAGATGTGACCAATAAATTGCCAAAGAACTTTTACATCATGGTTCTTCTTGGAACCAAAAGTGGTTCTTCTATGGCATCCCTCAAAGAACCATTTGAAGCACCTTTATTTTTAAAGGAGCACATGGTAAGGGGTTCTAATGAAATGGATTTTAAGTGGGAGGACAAGGTGGGCGTTTCTAATAAATACAGCGTTTGTTCGATCAATATTTAGGGGCGGGGAAAAGCCACGGTCTCGTCTGTAGAGCATTTTAGATTTTTGATTTGTTTTCAGGGAGGTTGACATATTAAGAATGAAGTTTCAGTGGTATCACACCAAGTTTTTATTTATTTAATATAAAAGATTAATTAATTCTCAGCATGTCCTTCTGGGATTCTCTTACCAGTAAAGGTCAGGCTTTGAGAAATGTACACATTTAGCCCTTAAATGTCCCTAAAAATCTGAAAAAGCACCACAGGAATGTTTAACGTTCCTGTCTTGGCTGTAATATACACACACAACTGTTCATGCAAGAGCCCGTCTATTAACCCCTTAATCAGCCTATGGACGCCTGCAGGCCGAAAGGGCTCATACCAAAGAATAGTCCCACCAGTTTGTATAGAAGTCCCTGTAGTTACACGCAAGTAATACACCCAAGTGTGAAATAGGCATTTCTGCGGAAACAGGTTAATTACCCAAGTACTGTACTGGGTCTCAATTCAACCTTTCTGGGATTTCTGGGAACCTTTCTGGGCTTCAGCTTTGCAGCTTTGACTCCACCAGGATTTTCCTTCACTGTTTAGAGTGGTTTGTCAATTTAACCTGAAGAAATGCTTAATTCAATTCAATTGCTTGGTTTTTTTAGGCTGAATGCAGAAATTTACCAACGTATGTTAGTGAAATGCAGCTGCAACTCCAGGTAAAGTCTTGCATTGTAGTTGAGAGAGAATGGATAGAATGCAATGGAGGAGCTATTTTAGTTTTTTTGCTAGGTCTCAATTTGGGTATTTGGGTTTGTCCCAATCCCAGTGCAACCTCCCTGCTCAACTAATTAGCGCTGTATTGACACACTTGAGGAAGCCACAGTTACCCAATAACCCGTTCTCTGCAGGTCTATGCAAAGTACTTGCATGTGGATCTTCACAGAAAAAGGCAGAAATCAGCCCCCCCCCCACCTCTCTCCCCAAAGTAGGAGGTTGCTGCAGGACGTCCGGCACCGTTTGAAGTTCCGCTGGGCTGTATTCAGGGACTCTGGGGATCCAGAGGCAAAGGCCTGGATCTTGGACAAGGAAGTAAGCGGAACCTTCTTTCAGATGTGGAGAGAAGTAAATAAATAATAATAATAAAAAAGAAGCAGCGTTCCTGCCACGGTGCCAACAAACAAGCGAGCGAAAGCGAGGGAAGCGAGCGACTTCCCCTGTGTGATGGAGGCCAGATCCGCTGATTTAAAATAACAAGCCATCTGTGTTGAAGTTTAGCCTTTGAAGCTATTCGGGGCAAACGCTTAGGAACCGCGGTGTTGATTCTTTCAGACAGAGCAGACAAAGAAAGGTACACACCAGCAGCTTACTCACTGGGAGAGACGGAAATAGACGCGCTCCGAAATGCTGCCTATAAAAAGCAACCTTCCTTCCTCAGCGCATGACTAACCTATTCCGCCTCACCGGGCCTATTATCTAAGACTGAGCGGACGACTATATTCCCGACGAGGAATAAATCTGGTAATGAACTGGTAATGCTGTTTTACGATGCAACAGTTGTCAGATTTGATGGCAGGCTTGGCTTTGATCGCCTTGACGACGTGATTCGGGAAAAATCCGCAAAGATGTCGGAGGATTAATCAAAACAGTAAACAATCCGTCCACCTCTGGAGCAACTAACAACCACCTCCAGCCATCAATCATCGATTTTATCCCTTATGAATTTATTCACAGCTCATCAGACCGCAAACCCACTGGCAAGTTAACGATCAATAAACTAGCGGCAGCTCCGGCTTTACGACGCAGGCAGCAGTAATGTGAATATGATGGTGGAGATCGCGCTCATTTTCCCCCTCGTAGTTCATTAGCAATCATCTCCCCTTATTGTGCATTCAGGCCCAGCCCCGTCTCATCCTGGCGTTCACCTGCAGGCAACGCTCCACTCTGCCTCGACATCCATCAGCCCGGGAGATGATGTGTGGGAGCATTAGTGTTTATGCTGGCGGGCTCTCTCTCTCGCTCTCTCTCTCGCTCGCTCTGTAATGACAGAGACAGCCTGTGAGCTTTTTAAACAGCTATTATACATCTGCCCTGGGACCTACCCTCGAAGTTTCCTACACCAGTCTGCCACCACTACATAGCCTGCAGCTCAGGGCAGGGGGTAGAGTCAGGATCTTTAAAAAGAGGAAGAGGGTAATGGAAAGAAGGAAGGAAGCAATAAGTATGCATAAAGTCAACAGCCACGGTATTGGAAACCTCCTCCACCCAAGGCTCCACCTTGCTGGAGTACAGATAAGCTATGGCATTCTCCAACCACAAGAATGTCATCAATGTATAACCCCCATCCCCCAGGAACACAGCTGTGCCTGATGCACCTGATGCAGTTGCCTGTCTAGGAAGGGGTCCAGGGGGCACCTGCTCTCAGACAGTTGATTGGCCATAGAAAAGGCCACAGGAAAAGCATGAGGTTTTTGATTATGTGGCCAGAGTGTGGACGCACAAGGTAGGGGGTTTCCAATAAAGTGGCCAGAGAGTGGAATTACTAGTTAGGGCTTTCTAATAAAGTGGCCAGTGAGTGGAAGGACCAAGTAGGTGTTTCCAATAAAGTGGCCAGCGAGTGGAAGCACAAGGTAGGGGGTTTCCAATAAAGTGGCCAGTAAGTGGAAGCACAAAGTAGCCGTTTTCAATAAAGTGGCCTGTGACTGGAAGGACCAAGTAGGCGTTTCCAATAAAGAGGCCAGAGTGTGGAAGCACAAGGTAGGCGTTTCCAATAAAGTGGCCTGTGACTGGAAGGACCAAGTAGGTGTTTCCAATAAAGTGGACAGAGTGTGGAGGTACAAGGTAGGTGTTTCCAATAAAGTGGCCAGTGGGGAGGGGTTTTGGTTGTGGTTGCGTTGGAGAGTCGGCTGCGTATACAAACAGTCTCTGACCACCTTCTGGACTGGTTTGAGTGATCTGGCTTGTAGATGGTTTATGGGTTTTGGGTGTGGCCTTAACCAGATAGAACCCTAATACTCAAGACGCCTTAAGTGACCGAGCGTACACAGGGTTTACTAAACATTAGTCTCTCAAATAAGGAATAATATGGAAATTATAGGGTATTAACTTGTGTGGAAATTAAGTGTTCAAAGGAATCAAGTCAAGTCGGTTCAAAGAGTCACTTTTTCCAATGAAACCTGGAACACCGCTCACCATTTATAAGCGCTTTATAAGATTTAGTCAGGGGTTAGGTCTTTCCCTTTATGCCTGCTGTGAACGGATGTGTGCTGCTCGTCCTAGGAGAGACATGGAGAGAGAATAAAGGAAGTTGAGGCTGTTCAAATGTATCAGCACTTCCAGCTTTCAGAAGAAGCACATGAGACTGTACCTGCTCTCCCCAGAATATTAATCAAGCCAGCGGAGAGGGGGAAAAAATCCCCCTCTTTTACATCAAAGCCAGTGAAATGAAGAAGAGAAGACAGGATGGGGTGTCATGCACTCATCCCCCCCCCCCCTTCTTTCTTCCTCTCTCCAGCTCTCCTTTCTTCTGCCCGCCATCCCCCCACATCGATGGCCTGAAATCTATTTGTGGATGTTTTATTTTTTATTTTTTTATATATAAACACAAGCTGTTGTGACCTGTTCGAATTCTTAGATTATAGTGGGAGTCGTTTCAACACGGCTAAACAAACCTGACAGGCCTGGGAAAGAAATACCCCCGTGCAGCCCTTCATCTTCACGCAAAGAAAGGAAAAAAAAGAAAACAAACACAAGTGCAGAACTATTATTATTGCCTACGAATGCAGTTATTCAGCTTTTTAAGATGTAAAAATAACCCTTGGACTTTGTTTGGGATAAAAATGCTTAGATGCAGTTTTCCAAGCCTTTTTACCACCCTGTTATTTTGCCTCCGACTGAAACACACAGATTTTCCTTCATGGAAAAAAACAACGCACATAGAACCCACCTATTTAAGCATGGTTTTAAGACTGTAAAAAACACTAATTATTTAAGAGTCTTACTGGATAGTGCTGCTATCCTCTCATTGTGTCCTCTCAGTGCAATGTGCTGTAGAGATTTTAGTCAGTTAGCTTTTAGCCACTTGCTTCCCTGGGTTTGCCAGAGGACTACAAAGGGTGGTATTCTCATTAAAAAATAAAATAAAGGAGCACGTATTTGTCACTGTACAGTGTACAGCGAAATGTGTCCTCCGCATTTAACCCATCTGTGGTTGTGAACACACACACACACACACACACACACACACGTGAACTAGGGGCAGTGAGTACACATACACCCAGAGCGGTGAGCAACCAACTCCAGTGCCCGGGGAACAGAGAGGGTAAAGGGCCTTGCAGTGGCCAAGCCCGGGAATCGAACCCACAACCCTGTTATTGATAACCCGGTGCTCTAACCGCTGAGCCACTTCTGCATTATTGGAGATTCCCTTGTTAGACACTGCGCTGAACATTGGCCGGTGGCTCCCTGTGGCACTTCGGCAATGCGGGAACCCCGGCACAGTCGTCCTCCACGTGGGGACGGATGACACCTCTGCCCGGTGCAGTGAGACCCTAAGGACTGATGCCAGGATTCCCATCTCTGGCCCCATGCCCACCTTCTGACGCGGGATTGAGCCATTCCACCATCTCTTCGCACTCCACTACTGGCTGCGGGAGTGGTGCACCACCATCAGCAAAACAAACTCGCCCACCCCTCAGAGCAACACCAACTATCGCATTCAATTAGAACTGTTCAGTAGAAGATCGCTAGCACCTGAATCAGTTATTATAAATGAAATTTTTACTGACAATCGGCTTAATGCACCATGTCTGTGAGACAGGTTAAACCTGATGAATATATAGCTTTAAATGAGTCCATCCCCCAGGTTTTGGCCATTACAGCTACCCACGCCAGACTGGCCGTGGTGGTGGTGGTATAGCTACAATGTATGATTCAGTTATAGGAATAACTCAAAATACAGGGTTTTAAGTGCTTAATCTTAAAGTGGCAGACCCATCTCCTGCTTCCAAAATTCAGCATTCATTCCTGCTGATAACAGTTCATCATCCTCCTGCACCATATACTGACCATATTTGTGAATTTGCTGATTTTCTAGCAGCAGTAGCTCTTCTTATAGAGTTCTCATGGTAGGTGACTGTAAATATCCATTTCAAAAAGAATAAGTACCCACTGAAAATAGCATTTAAATCAATTTTGGATGCTTTAGGCTTCAATCAAAATGTTATAGGCCCCACCCACCAATGTATGTTGCCATAAACTAGACTTTGTATTAATGAAAAATAGAAAAACATAGTTAAAAAAAGAAAATATAGTTAGCTTCTCTCAACATGACTAATATCCAACCATTATCTAATCATGTTTGAGATGTTCTTAACCAAAATATCCATCACCCGCCCCGCTGTATTAGCAAACATAAAATAACTGCAACAGCGAAAGCATGTATTTATAACCTCCCTGACTTAACCATCTCCTTCCCATTACATGCTAAAGATCTTGAGCATGTAAAATATTTACACTCTGTCCTCCGCTCTAATCTTGACAGTGTTGTGCCAATTAGGATAAAACAAATTAGGGCTCTGCGGTATAATGATCACACACTCATGTTAAAGCAAACCGCTCACAGCTATGAACATAAATGGCAGCACAAAATTAGAGTGCTTCCGACTTGAATAGCAATTGCATAGTCAAAAAAAAGCCCTAATTAAAACCAAATCTCAGTATTTCAGCTCTTATTGAGAAAAACAAAGACAACCCAAGATTCCTTTTCAATACTGTGATTAATCTTGCCAACAGTAAAAAACAAACTAGCTCAGCTATCCCTCCTGAAATGAGTAGCAACGACTTCATGAAATCTTTTGATGAGAAAATAGAGAATATCAAACTAAAAATCCAATGTCAGTCCTAAACCACAGCGGTAGACAATGCTCCACGGCACACCTACAGTACTTTAGCCCAGTTGTAGAGGACTTGCTCAATATACAGTAAATTAACTCATCTAAAGTATCATGTGTGTGTGTGTGTGTGTGTGTGTGTGTGTGTGTGTGTGTGTGTATGTATATATATATATATATATATATATATATATATATATATATATATATATATATATATATATATAAATAATATTGGATCTGTTTAAACAGGCATTGCCAAAAGGGTGGTAAACCATTAATTGACATAGTTAAAAGCATCTCTTGGCATAGGTTTCTTACCAAAATCTCTTAAATTAGCGATTATAAAGCCCATCATAAAAAGCCTAATCTGGACCCCCGTGACCTTGCCATTTATAGACCAATTTCTAATCTACCCTTCATCTCCAAAATCTTAGAAAAGGTAGTGTTTAAGCAGCTGTGCACCTACCTGCATAACAACAGCATTCATTAAGTTTTTCCATGTCTGAATTTGGACAAAACCATAACACTAAAACAACATTACTAAACTACTAAAACACCTGGTGCAGATTCTGATTCTGACTCTGAATGATCGCCATCAGTATGTTTATGTAAATAACGAATGCTCCCATCACACTAGAGTAAAATATGGCATTCCACAAGGATCAATACTGGGCCCATTAAGCTTTACATTTTACCACTGGGTAAAATAATCTGTAAACATGGTATAACCAACTTTCACTGTTATGCCGATGAGACCCAAATTTACAGATCAGCTAAACCTAACGAGGACCTGTGTCTCAGCAGAATAACTGACTGTATTAAAGAAGTTAAAACCTGGATAACTCATTTTCCTTTTACTTAAGTCTGACAAACAGAGGTTCTTCTGCTTGGTCTTAATATAGATAAAAATATAAATGATAGTGTGGTAATCCGTCATGCCTGGTCAGGCGTGGTAGTGACAAATAAGGAAGCACTTGCAGGGAATGGACCAGAGTGGAAGTACAAACAAGAAGAATGGATAGATCAGGGTAGCAGCAAACTAAGGGACAAAACAAACTTGACAAAGGAGGTGGGACTGGAGCAAAACAAACCTAGAACTGGGAAGAGATGGAGCTTGGGTAAACAGGGGACATTTATATTTTACATTTATGGCATTTAGCTGACGCTCTTATCCAGAGCGACTTACAAGCTTACTCGTATTACACAGGTGGGCCAATGTAGTGTTAGGAGTCTTGCCCAAGGACTCTTATTGGTGTAGCGCAGCACAGTCACCCAGACTGGGAATCGAACCCCAGCCTCCCACATGGTGTGGGAGCTCAGTGGCAAGTAGAGGTATTATCTGTTGCACCACACCAACCAAATGGGGCATAAAACAAAATGGGGCAGGATAAATAAAAACTGCTGAGCCTACCTCAGGAGAGAACAGGGGCAGAAGAACTCAAAACCACAAGCAGGGTTTGGGTGTACGAAAACCACAAAGCAACGCTTCGGACAGGGATGGGTAAAACAAAACTCAAGGCAGCGCTTGACAAAAGAACAAAACAAACATGACAGGGGAACAAGGGCAAGACAAGGGCAAGGTGCTGTAAACAAAGCCAACAGAAAACAACAGCATAGTCACCCAAGACCAAACAGAGTACGAGCAGCATGACAATGATTGCTTTAGCTTGAGCAGACCCCGGCAGACTCTGGACCCAGAAAGCGACACAGCAAATTCCCGGCAGTGAGTTCATGAATGTTGAGGGCTTTTGTAGCCACAGTCCCACACAGGTGTTGTGCATGAGGTTAACGAGAGGGAGGCGGCTGCAGTGCACATGTGCAGGCTACCTCCGGAATCCTGGCTCCTGACAGGGCTCCCTAGATTGACCCTGTCCTCTCATTTGATGCACATATATGCCGTATAGTTAAACGGCTTTCTTTCATTTACGCAACGTTGCTAAACTCCACGGCATACCATCCTAGGGGGATGCTGAGAAGCTGGTGCACGCATTCATAACCTCACGGCTGGACTAATGCGATGCACCGTTGGCTGGACGTAGATGTCAGTTAGCTGCCAGAGTGCTAACTAGAGCTAGGAAATTTGATCATATTAGCCCAATTTCAGCCT
This sequence comes from Salminus brasiliensis, assembly GCF_030463535.1. Lineage (NCBI taxonomy): Eukaryota > Metazoa > Chordata > Actinopteri > Characiformes > Bryconidae > Salminus > Salminus brasiliensis. Next base: position 5,356,396 of record NC_132897.1, read on the forward strand.
TACACTGGTTACCTGTTAAATTTCGTATAGATTAGAAAATACCTCTAACATATAAATCTCTCAGTGGTCTTCTGCTTCTTATGCCTTACAACCCTCCATGTACACTCAGCTTGCAAGATGCTGGCCTATTATCAGTCCCACGTATTAGAAAACACAATGCAGGAGGAAGGGCGTGCTTTTAAAAAGCCCCCCAACTTTGCAACAACCTCCCTGTTAATGTACAGGAATCAGACGCGCTCCCAGTCTCTCCCAGTCTTTTGTCTCTCCCCCCAGTCCTGAGCTGCCTGCCTGAAGTTGCTCATTTTTGGTTCAGTTCCTGGGTCTTGGCATCAGGCCTGTCCCACTACTCAGCAGAGGTCCAACACAACCATCCTAACCCCTTTCCCTCCCTCTCTCGCTGTCTTTTGCATGTGCAGAGATGCCCTGCTGTCCAGTCTGGAGGTGTCCATTCATCCATGTTCTGGAATCAAGCCTGTCCGTCTACTGAACCAAGTCTCCTAACCAGCTTTTTTTCCCCGTCTTTCCTTCTCTTATCTCTTTTGCATGTGCCGAGGTGCCCTGATGTTCGCGCAGCCTGGCTCTCCACTGCCCTGCTGTGTTCTGATGGCTCTGCTCTGACTCAAACTCACTACACATTGCTATACATACGTAATCAGCATGGACTTTAACATTAACACTAAAAGCATATGTACAGCACCTACTCACACTCCTGCTTTATAACCTGTTCCTACATTAGCTGTAGCTCTTCATTATATTTCTGCCTATGTTCTTTGTTTGTTTGTACTGTGTGGGTCGACCTAAGGCAGATGGCTCTTCCTTCTCCCGAGGTTTCTTCCTCTTAGTATGAGGGAGTTTTTCCTTGCCACTGTCGCTACCACCTCCAATGTGGTGCTGGATTTCTGTAAAGTGCTTTGTGACATTTGTTGTGAATTGGTATTCTAGGGCCACTTTAAAGAGCCCAAACAAGGGGGAAAACTATTTCATACTAAATATTAAATATTTTTGAAAGCCTGTTTATTTGTGAGGTCACAAAAAGTAGCATATTTACCTCTGTCCCTTCAACCTACAGCAGTTTAGCTCTGCCCCTTCACACTGAACAGTGTCAGTATAGACTGTTTTTTTTTTTAATGAGGGATCATCAAGGCCAATTGTGCCAATCAGAGCAGAGATCATTTACATATGCACATCTTAAAAGCACAATACCATGAATTGTAAACAGCCTAGACAGCATGCTCATGTGTGGCTTGGACTCAAGTGCAGTTTATTTATTCAATTTTTTAAGGGCTTTATATTGTGTGTGTAACAAACTGTAAATGTTTGAAGTGAAGACTGGTGGTGCTTGGTGGCACTATGTGGCCGTGGTGGGGCTCGGACCCTGGTGATGGAAGCCCAGTGCGTTACCGCCACACCACCACAGCAGTGGCAGTATACAAACTGTTTAAAAGCAATACAGAGAAAAGGGCGGGAAAACACCAACAAAGGAAACACCAGGAGTGGCATCTTTCCAACTAAGGACAATCCAAACTGTTCCCAACAAACTCTTCCTTTTTAACTCTTGCTTTTCTTCGCTGTTCCCAACATAAACTCTTCCCTTTTAACTCTTGCTTTTCTTCACTTATCCCAACATAAACGCTTCCCTTTTAACTCTTGCTTTTCTTCGCTGTTCCAAACATAAACGCTTCCCTTTTAACTCTTGCTTTTCTTCGCTGTTCCAAACATAAACTCTTCCCTTTTAACTCTTGCTTTTCTTCACTGATCCCAACATAAACGCTTCCCTTTTAACTCTTGCTTTTCTTCGCTGTTCCCAACATAAACTCTTCTCTTTTAACTCTTGCTTTTCTTCGCTGTTCCCAACATAAACTCTTCCTTCTTAACTCTTGCTTTTCTTCGCTGATCCCAACATAAATTCTTCATTTTTAACTCTTGCTTTTCTTCACAGTTTGTAACTAAGACCCACTGTTACCGTTCACCCCTCTACAAAGGTACGACGGGGAAGTGTGTCTGGCTGGGTGTATATATACCCTGCCACACAGGTGGGTCTGGTCAGTGTTGATTACCGCTGGGGATTCTGGGACTTGGAGTTCTTTGCTCCAGCTCCACCAAGGTTTCTGGTCCCCAGTTGGGCTAGCTATACAGGCCCCACATGGACACAAAAAGCAGCATATTTACATCTGTCCATTCAGATATATATATATATATTTCTTACAGACATCATAACAAATACAGAGCTTGATCTCGGGAAGGAAAAAAATAAAGTGTATAAGACATAAATCACGTAGCAGGGCGAATTAGCATCATCCCAACTTTAAATAGTTTATGCTAATTATTGCATTTCTACCAATTTGCTGCTTTAAAGGATTGTGGCCTTTATTCTCTAAATGGTTTCAAACCCACGTTTTATTTGTTTTGCTCTGCCGTGCCTTCGAGGTTGGCACACTGTACCAAATTATTTCTGATAGTAGTCCTGAACCGACCCCTGTGTCAGAGTCCTCTTTATGTAAATAGAAATACACCGTGCCCATTACGTTCTGGAGATTCAATTGTACCAACATCCAGGAGGCTCTTATTCTGTGGGCCGAGTCAATTTGTGAATAAGTGGAGGGAGCTAAATTGCCTCTAATGCATCCCTGCTATGAGTATTGCCTTTCACTAAATGAGGGCAGCCAAAATCTTCCTGAAATCATTGTTCTCCACAGAAGGACATGAGATTTGTTTCAAAGAAAACATAATTTATTTCACGTCAATTTGGAATGAAATCAAAGAAAAATATTGTATTGCGTTCCTGATAGATCTAGGAAATTAGGAAACTGGAAATTGCTTGTACTAAGTAAGGCCCAGACATTATGAAGCACATGGTCGTTTCTGGAATGCTAAATGCTCCAGCAAATCTACTTTAAGGCCATGTTTGTTAATGCAGACTTAATGGCCTGGATTCGCAAGGAGCTCAACCTCATTTCTCTGAAGCATGAACTTTATTGGAGAAGGAAAAACTGATGTTCATCCTAAATTAAGTATGATGACTAAAAATGCCACGGAACAAAAGACCTTGAAAGCATTGCTACAAAGCTAAGTAGTAGGGAGAGCCAATTTGTTTCGTAGAAGAAATATATACCCTACTACTTAGCTTTGTATATATATATATATATATATATATATATATATATAGTCATGCCCGAAAGTATTCATACCCCTGTCAAAGTTTGACTTAAATTTACTTTTATTTAACCAGAAATTATATTTTTGCCTGGAAATGACACAGGCATCTCCCAGGAGATAACACGATGATGTACAAGAGGCATCATTGTGGGAAAAAGTATTTCTCAGCTTTTATACACATTTGAACAAAAAGTGGCATGTCCAAAATTATTCATACCCTTTGAAAACTGTCACAGTATTTGGGAAAATCCAAAGTTCTATACCATTCCAAATAGTCCAAGCTGTTTTAAAGCATCCTAATTACCCTGATTCATTGGGAACAGCTGTTTTAATCAACTCAACAGGAGAAAAACAGCAGCTCTCTGCAGTTGGTTTGTGGACAGTCATGGCTAAGACAAAGGAGCTCACTAAGGACCTGCGGCTGTGCATTGTGGCCGCTCACAAGTCAGGAAAGGGCTATAAAGCCATATCAAAATGTTTTCAAGTTCCAGTGGCTACAGTGCAAAGTATTATTAAAAAATACAAGAAGTTCCGCACTGTGGAAAATCTCAGAAGATGTGGTCGGAAGCCAAAAGTGACACCTGTGCTGGCCAGGAGAATAGTGAGAGAGGTGAAGAAAAATCCAAGGATCACCACCAAGGCCATCCTGGTGAATCTGGACTCTGCTGGTGGCGACATCTCAAGGCAGACAGTTCAACGGACACTGCACACTGCTGGGTTCCACGGACGCAGGCCAAGGAGGACACCACTTCTCCAGAAAAGGCACACAAAAGCCCGCTTGACCTTTGCAAATGCTCATCTGGACAAAGAAGAAGACTTCTGGTGTTCTGTTTTATGGTCAGATGAAACAAAAATTGAATTGTTTGGCCACAATGATGTGTGCACCATTTGGCGTAAAAAAGGAGAAGCCTTCAACCCTAAGAACACCATCCCCACTGTCAAACATGGTGGTGGGAACCTAATGTTTTTGGGGTATTTTTCAGCCAATGGACCAGGGAACTTGATCGCAGTAAATGGCACCATGAAAAAAGAGCAATACATCAAGATTCTCAACAACAACATCAGGCAGTCTGCAGAGAAACTTGGCCTTGGGAACCGGTGGACATTTCAGCACGACAACAACCCAAAACACACAGCCAAAGTGGTGAAGAAATGGTTAGCAGACAAAAACATTAATGTTTTGCAGCGGCCCAGCCAGAGTCCTGACTTGAATCCAATTGAGAATCTGTGGAGGGAGCTAAAGATCAGGGTGATGGCAAGGAGACCCTCGAACCTCAAAGAGTTGGAGCTCATCACTAAAGATGAATGGGCAAAAATACCAGTGGAGACATGCAAAAAGCTGGTCAGCAATTACAGGAAGCGTTTGATTGCTGTAATAGCCAATAAAGGCTTTTCTATTAATTATTGAGAAGGGTATGAATAATTTTGGACATGCCACTTTTTGTTCAAATGTGTATAAAAGCTGAGAAATATTTTTTCCCACAATGATGCCTCTTGTACATCATTGTGTTATCTCCTGGGAGATGCCTGTGTCATTTCCAGGCAAAAATATAATTTCTGGTTAAATAAAAGTAAATTTAAGTCAAACTTTGACAGGGGTATGAATACTTTCGGGCATGACTGTATATATATATGTGTGTGTGTGTGTGTGTGTGTGTGTGAAGAACCTTTTAAAGGTCTTTACAAAAATGGTTCATTGTGGAACCAAAAGCGGGTTCTTCTAAGCCATCACTCAGACAGACTTTTAGGAAGGCCTTAATGCCCATGCACCTAACAATAGCCTTAACCTACACCTTAATCTAATCTTAACCTACACCTTAATCTACATCAAAACCTCACTGTAACCTACACCTTAATCTACATCAAAACCTCACCTTAACCTACACCTTAACCTACGCCTAAACTTAACCTTAACTGACACCATAATCTAATTTTAACCTACACCCAATTTTAACCTACACCTTAATCTAATCTTAACCCAGACCTTAATCAAAACCTAAACCCACCATTAACCTACATGTGATTCTACACATGAGCCTAACCTTAACCTACACCATAATCGACACCTAAACCCAACGTTAACCTACACTTGAATCTACACCTAAACCCAACCTACACCTAAATCTAATTTTAATCTACACCTTAATCTACACTTAAACCTAATCTCAATTTAACCTTAACCTACACATAAACCTAACTTTAGCCTACACTTTAATCTAATCTTAACCTAAACCTAATCTTAACCTACACCTAATCTACTCCTAAACCTAACCTTACCGTACAATTTATGTTGGGAACAAATCCATACCTGGATCTTACCTTAACCTACACCTAAACCTAACCTTAACATACACCTTAATCTGCATCTAAACATTATCCTAATTTAACCTTAATCTACACCTGAACATAACCTCAACCTACACTTTAATCTACACCCACACCCTAACCTTAATCTAATCTTAGCCTACACCTTAATCTGCACCTGAACATAACCTTAAGATAATATCAACCTTCACCAAAATATACACCTGAACACCTCAACCTACACTTTATTCTACGCCTAAACCTAACCTTAACCTACACCTTAATCTACACCTAACCCCAATCTTAACCTACACCTTAAAATACACCTACACCTTAATCTAATCTTAAACTACAACTTAATCTACACTTAAATCTCACCTTAATCTAATCTCAACCTACACCCTAATCTACACCTAACCCCAACCTTAACCTACACCTTACTCTACACCTAAACCTCACCTTAACCTGCACCTAAATTTAACCTTAACCTACACCATAATCTAATTTTAACCTACACCTAATCTTAACCTACACCTTTATCTAATCTTAACCTACACCTTAATCTACACCTAAACCTCACCGTAACCTACACCTTAATCGGCACCTAACCCAATCTTAACCTACACCTTCATATACACCTGCATCTCACCTTAATCTAATCCTAACCTACACCTTAATCTATACCTAACCCCAACCTTAACCTCACCTTAACCTACACCTAAACTTAACCTTAACCTACACCTTAATCTAATCTTAACCTAGACCTTAATCAACCACTATACCTACCTTTAACCTACACGTGATTCTACATGTGAGCCTAACCTTAAACTACACCTTAATCTACAACCAACCGCAACCTTAACCTACACCTTAATCTACACCTAAACCTAGACCTTTATCTAATCTTAACCTACACCTTAATTTACACATAAATCTCAATTTAATCTAATCTTAATCTACACCTTAATCTACATCTAAACCTCACCTTAATCTAATCTTAACCTACACCTTAATCTATACCTAACTCCAATTTTAGCCTACACCTTAATCTACACCTTAACCTACACCTTAATCTAATTTTATACTACAACTTAATCTACAACTTAATCTACACCTAAATCTCACCTTAATCTAATCTTAACCTACACCTTAATCTACACCTTAATCTACACCCAACCTTAACCTACACCTTACTCTGCACCTAGACCTACACCTAAACTTAACCTTAACTGACACCAAAATCTAATTTTAACCTACACCCAATCTTAACCTACACCTTAATCTAATCTTAACCTAGACCTTAATCAAAACCTAAACCCACCTTTAACCTACATGTGATTCTACACATGAGCCTAACCCTAACCTACACCTTAATCTACACCTAAACTTACCTTAATCCACATCTTAATATATTTTTAACTTACAATTGAATCCACACCTAAACTTAACCTCAACTTACATCTTAATCTAACCTTAACCTACACTATAATCAACACATAAACCCAATGTTAACCTACACTTGAATCTACACCTAAACCCAATCTACACCTTAATCTAATTTTAACCTACACCTTAATCTACACTTAAACCTAACCTTAATCTAATCTTAACCTACACATAATCTTAACTTGCACCTTAATCTACACCTAAACCTAATCTCAATTTAACCTTAACCTACACATAAACCTAACTTTAGCCTACACTTTAATCTAATTTTAACCTAAACCTAATCTTAACCTACACCTAATCTTAACCTACACCTAATCTATACCTAAACCTAACCTTAATCTACTCCTAAACCTAACCTTACCGTGCAATTTAATCTACACCAGAATCTTACCTTAACCTACACCTTAATCTACACCAAAACCTAATCTTAATCTAATTTTAGCCTTAATCTGCACCTGAATGTAACCTTAAGATAATATCAACCTTCACCTTAATATACACCTGAACACCTCAACCTACACTTTATTCTACGCCTAAACCTAACCTTAACCTACACCTTAATATACACCTAAACCTAATCCTAATTTAACCTTAACCTTTACCTGAATCTACACCTGAACACAACCTCAACCTACACTTCAATCTACACCTAAACCTAATGTACACCTAAATTTAACCTTAATCTAATTTTAACCTACATCGTAATCTAATCTTAATCTACACCTAATCTTAATCTACACCTAATCATAACCTGCACCTCAATCTACACCTAAACCTAATCTTAACCTTCACCTGAATCTACACCTAAACACAACCTCAACCTACACTTCAATCTACATCTAAACCTAACCTTAACCTACACCTAAACCTAACCTTAACATACACCTTAATCTGCATCTAAACCTTATCCTAATTTAACCTTAATCTACGCCTGAACATAACCTCAACCTACACTTTAATCTACACCCACACCCTAACCTTAATCTAATCTTAGCCTACACCTTAATCTACATCTAAACCTAACCTTAACCTACACCTAAACCTTCCTTAACATACACCTTAATCTACACCTGAACCTCAACCTACACTTTAATCTACACCAAAACCTAACCTTAATCTAATTTTAGCCTACACCTTAATCTGCACCTGAACATAACCTTAAGATAATATCAACCTTCACCTTAATATACATCTGAACACCTCAACCTACACTTTATTCTATGCCTAAACCTAACCTTAACCTACACCTTAATATACACCTAAACCTCACCGTAACCTACACCTTAATCTACACCTAAACCTAATCCTAATTTTACCTTAACCTTTACCTGAATCTACACCTGAACACAACCTTAACCTACACTTCAATCTACACCTAAACCTAATGTACACCTAAATCTAACCTTAATCTAACTTTAATCTACACCTTGATCTAATCTTAATCTACACCTAATCCTAACCTACACCTAATCTTAACCTACACCTTAATCTACACCTAAAACTAATCTTAACCTTACCTTAACATTAATCTTGATCTACACCTAAACTACTTAATTTACACAAAGTCTAGAAAATGAATACCAGTTGTATTGCGAGTCTAAAGGGCCTCATGTGAGCACTAAATAAATGTTGGTGGTCCTCACACAGGCACCAAATATGTAGAGGTTATGAGAAAATTATTACTCCTAAATAATAAATAACAAGTCTAATAATCCGGCAAGCCTTCGCGCCCCATGTGCTTTAATGAGCCTTGGGCACCCATGACCCTGTCATCAGTTGTCCTTTCTCGGAGCACTTTTGGTAGGTACTAACCACTGCATATCCTTTGGCCCTTCTTAAATGGCTCAGATCCTTACGCTTGTCCTTTTTTCCTGCTTCCAGTGTTTAGGCAGGTTCACTAAACTTTAAAGAAGCTGTTTTATGAAGAACGATTCATTAACAGGTTCATTCAGGCTCTTTCTTGGCATCGCTCCAAAGGCTCCTTCATGGCAGTGTTTCTTTAAGAGTATATGGCAGCAACGATATCTGCCGGGGGAGCTTCAGTTTCGTCAAACGGAATCAGTACCAACTCTCTTTAGGGCGTGCGTCCCCACTTCAGTCTGTTTTCCAGCCCCAGATGGTTCTTTTGTCAATAGGCAGAGAGTTCCTGAGCTCCAGCTGTGTTGAGGAGCCAGCAGCTTTGTTGGGCCTGGCTATGGAGCAGGGGCTTTAGCGCGGAGCTTTACTGCGGTCATGGCCAGATCAGCCTATCAGCACGCTCCGTTCTACCCAACATCCCATCACTCGGCGGACGACACAGCCCATCTGGAGCTTCAGATAGGAGGATTGACCGTAGTCCGGTTTTTCAGGGCAGCGATGTGGGATGCAGCCGAGCTCCCCAAACTGATAAATTCTGCAGAGTTATGAAGGGAAGTGTTGCGTCGAGAAAACCAGCAGGGAAACACACAACAGCATCTGCTAGGCAGGATCCATCTGGCTCCTGCTCGGCGGGCCGCTTTTACGGAGGCTTACACCAGGAAAAATATTGACATTCTGAGATGGTTTCACAAGTGAGCCCATAAACATCCATCTAACGACGTGGAAAAAAGGCTGTTTGGAGAAAGTGTCTGGAGGCTGTCAGAGGATATGAAGACCTGGGACTTTACTATACTTGATATAAATATGGCCAGAAGCTTCTGATCCACAGTCAGTTTGGGCTTCAAGCCCTGACCTGGTAAGTGTATCAACCGGGGCACTTGTGAGGGCCACAGCTTTCATGGTGGACCTTCTCCTTCCATACATTCTGAAAGAGCTATCAACCTATCCGAGCCCATGCTGTCTACACTGTTTTAACTACTGGTTTAGTCTGGTTCAGACTAACCCTGGACCCCCTGCTCTGCACATTTGAGTGGGTTCCTGCGCTAACCAGGGGTGCCATGTGTGGGGATCAGGGCGATTCTAAGGGCCTGCGACTGACATGGGCCCTAAAATGTGTTAGTATTTTGGCAGAATTGTTAGAGTTGTGGGGCCCAGTGTAATATCTTTTCATGGGGCCCAAAATCCTTGGCAGTGCTCTTTGGTTCTAAAACATTACTTTTGGCTCAGGAAGGGCTCACCACCTCAAACTCAAACCCAGCAAGTTGGAGCTGCTGTACATCCCAGGAACTGCTGGACTTCAAAACGATCTTGCCATCTCCTTTGAGAACTCACTGGTCACTCCATCTACAGAAGCTCGAAGTCTTGGTGTAGTCATGGATGATCAGTTATCGTTCTCAAGCCATGTTGCAAACGTAACTCGGTCATGCAGATTTCTCCTGTACAACATCCTTCCTCTCTAGAGAGTCACCCAGGTGCTCGTTCAGTCTCTCGTCACTTTAAGACTTGACTACTGAAACTCTCTTCTGGCTGGTCTCTCTCTCTGTGCACCATCAGACCCCTGCAACTTATCCAGAATGCAGCGGCACGGATCGTCAACGTTCCAAAGTTCAGTCAAGTCTCTCCACTGCTGCATTCTCTTCACTGGCTTCCTGTAGCTGCTGCCCAGGTCATCAGATTCAAAACCCTGACGCTGGCCTACAAAGCTAAGACTGGACCAGCCAGCCCCTCCGTACTTGATGGCAATGGTCAAAAGCTGATCTGCACCAAGAGCCCTTCTAGCTTTAAGTACGGCTCGGCTCGACCCGCCATCCCTCAAAATCCACGGAAGACGAGCGTCCAGACTTTTTTCTGTCCTGCTGTGGAACGAGCTTCCCCTGGGTGTCCGAACAGCCGAGTCCAACACTCACTGTCCTCAAACCCAGACTGAAGACCCTCCTCTTCTGAGAATACTTGGGTGAATGGTAGAGTGGTCACCTTACTGACTTGTGTTTATAAGTGTCTAAACTTAGAGTTATCTTTGAATTTTAGTCTATTTAAACTAGCTGAGGTTTATCTTGAGTAAATTGTAAAGCACTTTTGTAAGTCGCTCTGGATAAGAGCGTCTGCTAAATGCCTTAAATGTAAATGTAAATTATTACCTGGGCAAAGGGTTGGTCAAGACCAGGTTTGGGAATCACTGGTGTAAACAATGATGACTTGGGTGGAATCTACAGCATTCTTTAAAGTGGAAAACCTTAAGCTGGATGGCTTTGCGAGTGGCTGTCTTTAAAGGGCCACATCTATTAAATGTGTAATTAATTGATCTGGCTCATGTGTTTTTGTTTGCTTGTTATAAATAAGCTTTTTATTGATCAAGCCATGATTTCTCAGTAAGCCAGATTACATAAACTCAATAGGTGGAGAACTGTCCAATCAAGGCCTAAGCTAGAAATTCTGCTTTGTGAAATGTCCCCAGGAGACTCGTAGCTACGCTGATGAGCTATAACTTTAACACTACCTGCTAAACATTGAGTAGGTCCCCCTTGACCACTCGAGGCATGGACTCCACAAGACCTTTAAAAGGCATCCTGTGGTATCTGGCACTATGACATTAGCAGAATTCCTGTAAGTTGTGAGATGGATGGGTCCTCCATGAGCATCAATAAGCCTTAGGACCAAGTGGAGTGCTTTTGGTAGGTACTATCAACTGCATACCAGAAAATCCCAGAAAGACATGTCTGATGTTTCCTGCTTTTAACAACAAATCACCTTCAAGAACTGACTGTTCACCTGCTGCCTAATATGTAGAGCTCACCCCTTGACAGATGCCACTGTAGATGAAGGTAATCAATGTTTTTTACTTAACCTGTAGTAAGCTTATGGCTCATTGGTTCATAAGCAGAATGGGGAATCTTAAATATGAAGACTTTGGATCCAAAGCAATCAAGGAACTTCTTGCACACTTACTTAAGTGCCTTTCTCTCTTTTTACCTTCTCCGAGTAAATGGTCACCCAGCCCGACCTGCTGGAAGATTGCCCGCTGAGGTCCCCTCTACCTGCGTCAGACCAGCTGCCACCTACCAATCCGACCATCAGGCCCCCCGCCCACCACCACCCATAACAGACCAGCGGCCCACCCTCCTACCACTGCTACCTGTTTAATGACCATGTTAAAACCTAAATAGACTCGTAACTATCTGCCACTATTAATATCACCACTATTAACTGTTTACCACTACCACTATTATTATCTGTTGTATCTGGTTTGGTCATTTTTATCAATAATTTATTAATAGTTCTGACCAGAGGAGGACGGGTCGGGTCTCCCTTTGTGAGTCTTGGTTCCTCCCAAGGTTTCTTCCTCCAGCTGAGGGAGTTTTTCCTTGCCAAGGGTGTTCATTCCCACTATTTGGTAGATGGTCATAATAATCTGATATGACTGTGTATAATATAGAAAATTACAATTATTATACAGTACCAGTCAAAAGTCTGGGCACACCTGGTTAAATGTAGTGTACTGTTCTTTATCTTAAAAACATTGGTTCCAAATGCTAGGATGACCATATATTGACACTGAGGACTATATAAGTTAAACTTAAGGGGATGATTTGGCCATATAGACTATTAAGCCTATTTACTGGTCTGTTGCTAAATAAGTAAATATGTGTGTGTATTAATGTACATTAGCATGCATGGTTTGAGAGGCATTCCCACCCTCATGCATACAAACTGCCTACAACTTAGGCCTATTGGAAGCCCCACCTGTCATGACATCCTAACTACGGTGGAATACCTGTATGTCCCCAGTGTCCAAACATACGACTGGTACTGTATATTGCCTAACTTAACATTTCTGAACATCTTCTCCCTGATCCAATTAAATCAAGTATTAATTAAATTTCAACTTTACATACAGATTAATAACACAGAGGTGGGAAACAGACCCCTATAGTGGAACGTTGCCTACAGCTCCCAGTTGTTCCCAAAGCGGCTCTGAGCAATGGAATACTCAGCGCTCCTTTATTTAAACTGATCCCCACTTCACCAGCTCTCATTGGTCTTTTTGCTGTATTTACCACTTTTATGTAAATGAGTCTCAGTGCTTAAACGATGGCTGTAGGAAGGTGATTAAAATTCACTGATTGGTGTGTTCATCATTAAACTCATTGGCGTGCTGGTCTTTGCCGAATCAAAGCAGTTGTGTGTTTGCAGATCAGCCCCTCTGGCCATTTACTCAAGGCAATGGTCTGTGACAGTACCAGCTGGAGCTACAGGGTCTGGCATGTAGCTACGCTAACGGCTGTTTCCACTCAGTCACTGAAAGTCTTACATAATTCAGTCCAGCTCGTTCCTGCTGCACCGGCATCTTCTCCGCCTGCACCGAGGGGAATACTGATCGGGTTGCATTTCAGCAGCGTTTTAGCACTTCAGCAAGGGCAAACGCAAAAGTTGGAGTTTTGGGAAGAAAAATAGGGAGTTCTGATTTCCCATTCCAATGATGTGATTTGACTTGGACTCAAACTGAAGACTCACCGATCTTGGGGTAATGGGGTCAGCAACTAAAACTTCACTTTCTAACTTTTCTGACTTGTGTGTGACTTTTTTTAAGGTCATGATCAGCCTCTTCTGCAGTGCTGTTCTCTCATGAGTCACCATAGCATCAGGTTTTAATATACACCAGCATTGAAACACCTGCACATTACACCTACAGGAGCTTTTATGACACCCCCTTCTAAATCCATAGCCATTAACATGGAGCTGGTCCCCCTTCTCTCGAAGCTCTAACAGCAGCAGCAGGTCTGGAGCTCTGCAGTTACTGAGTCAGTTGGAGACTTTTCTGCACTATGAGGAGCTCAGCACTCGACCCTGACCCCGCTCTGTAACTTTACGTGGTCGGACACTCGGTGGCTGAGCTGCTCTCTGTGGTTCCTCCTAAACGCTTCCACTGTTCAATAATAATACCACTTACAGCTGATGGTGGAAGATCTAGGAGGGGAGAAACTTCACCATTCTTTCAGTAATGTGTGGAAAAGCTGACTGCATGGCTAGGTGCTTGCTTTTATACACCTGTGGCAACTGGTAACTAAATGAAACGCCTGAATTCAGTGATTAGGAGGTGTGTCCCAATACTTTTGTCCATATTGTTGAAAGATATGCTTTAAAATAATTCAAATACTCAAGTCAATCCAATACACTGTGATAGACCAGCGCACTGATTCCAGGTATGCTCCAGTCCAGTCAATACAAGTGAATATACTGGACACAAGACCACATCTGAACCTGTACGTAGACACCACTGAAATTCTTGATTGTGGCCTTTCTACCTCACTGTGTCGCTCCTTCCGTACTTAATGACCTCCTGAAGTCCTGTGCACGTACAAGTCAGACTCCACAACCTGTCTAAGTCCATTCGGACTCATGCATCATGCTCTGATGGCTGGTACGAAGGATGTGTGTGTGTGTGTGTGCATGCTGTATGAGCCTGGTTTTGATCCACTGAGGCGTGAGCTGAGAGGGAAAGCTCAGAGCTTCTGCAGCTGTTCCAGCTCAGTGTGCAGCTGCACAGCAATGGAGCCACATTCATTCTGCTCTCCGCAGGTAGTGGACGTTAGCATACATACACTTGTGTTAAGACTTTCAGCCTGATGAGCATGCACACACACACACATAGACATAAACACACACACATTTGGAGCCTTCGAATGGATGAGTTTCAGCTCCAGTGTGTTTGAGAAATGGACTCACAGCACAGTCAGAGAGCTCAGTAGGTGAAGACATGACTACAAATACTGCTACATGCCTGTGCTAGCACACATACACACAACCCCTTAGACACATTTCTCCAAGGTCTACAGCATTACCATAAAACAAACCTTTACATATTACTGTTTCCTCACTACAGAACCACAACAGCCTAAACCTAACCAAACCCTTTACATGGACTTGTGCCGATGCTGGACTTTCACGCCGTCAACCATAAAATAAGACTACAATTAACAATGCCTACTGAGATAGTTTGTAAATATGCTGGGGACTTTAATATCTGGATTCAAATAGTCATCCCAGCCTCACTGAGTGTATTTTCGGGAATACTCAATTGAGAGAGGCCTGTGGCATCCCTGGCATTCAAACCAGGATATTACTAAAATGACTGCCCACCCTGCCAGGAAGACAGAACATCAGGCTCCCCCGCCCCCCGAATTAGTTTGGCTTTATGGAGTACAAAGAAGAGTGCTGCTAGCCACTGCTAGCTAGCTAGCATATCTGACTGTAACAGCCTGTAACTAAAATGACAGAGCCAGAAGGTAACACAGACATGGGAGCACTCCAAAATACTCAATTAAGAGAGGCCTGTGGCATCCCTGGGATTCAAACCAGGATATTACTAAAATGACTGCCCACCTGGCCAGGAAGACAGAACGTCAGGCTCTCCTGCCCCCGAATTAGTTCGGATTTATGGAGTACCGAGAAGAGTGCAGCTAGCGACTCAGAAGATCTGACTGTATTAGCCTAACTAAAATGACAGAGCCAGAAGGTAACACAGACATGGGAGCACTCCAAAATACTTGCATCCATCCACTCCAACATTTGTTTGTATTTGTTCTTATTACATTTCTAAGCTATGCTTGACCTGGCTAGGCTAGGCTATGCAGTGCAGCTGTGGGCCATCTTGGTGACCTAAACCAGTCTATGAAAGCAAAGAGCTTTGTGCTTCAATTTCACAAATTTATTGAGGTTTGTTAGGTTTTGCTAAACATTCTGTAAAGCTTGACAACAGTTCTTATGAAAGGATGCATTATGGGTGGAGCACGGATAATCAGTGTTGTTTATATTTAGCAGATGCTCTTTTTCAGAGTGACTTACAAAATTGCTTTAATTTTACTCAGAAAATATCTATAGCTTTGTCCAAAGTTTGTATAGGCTAGCATCTAAAAGATACCTCTAAGCTTAGATGCTACTAAATACAGAATGGCAGTATGGGGGAAATTGCTCACATACATGAACACAATAAAGAATTTTTTGTTTTCAGTTAATTCACATTATTTTAATTATTAGTTTTTGAATACCCCAAAGAGACATGTTTGACTGTGTTTGAAATCTTTTCATATATAGCTCTACATAAATGCCATTTCATCTGGCATTTCATCCATGCCAGTGCCAGGGCATCCTTTGTTTTTTGCTTATCCTTTTATTATATTTATTATATTATAGCTCATCACACAGTTTTCAAGAACCCCTTCCAAGTCCAGATTCTTTGGTCTGATTGTGCAATTTGGGCTTGTATATAGCTTTTTAATTAAACACACATAGCAACAACTTAGCAATACCATAGCAACCACCTGGGATAATATATCAACCATCCGTGATGCCATAGCAAACACCTAGAAACCACTTAGTAACACCAAAGCAGCCAGCTAGCAACAGAAACCATAGAAACCACCTGGACTACCATAACAACCACATAGCCACAGCTGAGCAACAGCCTGGAAGTGGAAACCACTTCAGCTGGACTGTCATTCTTTTTTCAGCCTATCTGTTGTGCACACCTCATTCAAATATCCAATTAAACAACTGGATTTTAGGGAGTAATCATGAGTTTGGATGTCCATAACCACGCCAATCCTCAGTGGAAGACACACCTGCTCTCGTCCTGTTCGGCGTTTTTAACAACGGCTTCATCAGAGGTGAGAAATTGATCCATAAACAAACATTACAAAACCACTTCCACGCCTCCGCTCCTGCTCATGTCGATTATTCAGCCCACTTTTTGAAAGCGGATTACATTCCATAGCAGTCATGCTCTTCATAGACCTCCTCTTCATTTCCTGTGGGCACTGAGGAGCAACAGATCAGCGTGTTCCTAATCTCTCCTGATGGTTTTTAAAGGGGAGCCGGTGTACCTGTCACTGCACCCCATTCTGCACATACATCACCACCAAAGCACCCAGGTGCCTCAGCATCACTCCGAATCTACATTTGCACTAAAGCCACACAGGCTTTCTAAATGACTCTTGACTTGAACATACAGGTCTAGGAACAACCTGTACCTTGACCACTCTCCATCCACAGATGTGTCCACTGGTTGCTAGGTTGCACAATGCTTACAGAACAGCCATCCATGTCCAGTGGGTTTAGGCTGGTGCTTAGATGAGCTACATAAGGCTGTGCAAAATACCTTAATTGTCTTCAGCGTCTGCTGTCTCTAAAAAAAAAAAATTTTACGACACTGATCATACACAGTCATATGGAATATTTACCCCCCCCCCCCTGGTTTGGAATGGACTCAGCCCACTATATCCGCTCCACTTCCCATATAGAAGCACTGTGTAGTTCTATAATTCCAGACTGTATCCAGCTGTTTCTCTGCATACTTTCTTAGTTAGCCTCCTTTCAGGACTGACCACCACAGAGCAGGTGGTATTTGGGTGGTGGGTCATTCTCAGCACTGCAGTGACACTGACTGACATGGTGGTGGTGGAGTGTTAGTAGTGGGTGTTGCTCTTGGATATAGAAATATCCAACCGACAGTGTTCTCAGCATCCTGTGACCACTGATGAAGGACTAGAGCATGAACTTCTGTCTCAAAATTTACATCTACAAGGTAGACCAACTAGGTAGGCGTGTATAATAGAGTGGACAGTGAGTGGACACCTGTCAGTGTCACTGCAGTGCTGAGAATGACCCACCATCCAATTCAATTAATAGCTGCTCTGTGGTGGTCCTGTGGGGTCCTCACCATTGAAGGAACTGGGTAAAAGGAGGCTAACAAAGTATGCAGAGAAACAGATGAACTTCAGTCTGGAAGTTCCACAGAACTGCAAAGTGATTCTATACAGGAAGTGGAGCTGATAGAATAGGCTCATTCCAAACCAGGGGTGGTCATAATATTCTGACATGACTGTGTATTATGGCATTACTGCCAGCAGCATCAACTTGAAACTGGTTCCAGTTCTTTTAACAATTGTCCCCATGTGCTACCACCACTCATTTTACTGAGAAATAAAACTTTGGGCCCACCAGCAGGTCAGTGGCAATTTTAAGGGTTAATTGGTGACAACAGCCTTCCCTTAATTTCCTGGAATTGGTCCAAGAGTCCAAACCGTCCACATTGCAAATGAACCAAACTGACCAAATCTTGGTCCTTTGGTCCAGATTATGGTTCAAGTGGCTTAAGTGGTTCAAAGCGGGAGCACATGGGGACGATTTTATCTGTCTGTGGCAAGTTTGTTCATTTGGGTAATTGGAACTCTTCTCATGTTCTGAGCTTGACGTTGTCAAGGTACTGCTGTGAATGTGAATCTGTTCAGTCAGCTTGTCCAGGAAAGGGTACCCACCACAAACCTCTACAAAGTCAAGTCAAGTCAAGTGGGTTTTATTGTCATTTCAATTACATACAGAGTACACAGTGAAACGAAACAACGTTCCTCCAGGACCACGGTGCAACATAGACACAGTGCATACAGAACACAAGTGCAGACAGACAACACAACACAGTACAGACAAAGAATAATAAATAATTCAGGGGTAGTGTGCAAATTATGCAGTGTGCAATAAATATTGAGTCCAGTGAGGTAGAATAGTTATTAGTGCAAAATGCTTCCCATATTGTCTGGGGTAAATGGTTGGAGAGAGAGAGAGAGAGAGAGTGTGTGTGTATGGAACAGAAAAACCATCAGTTTAGTCTCTGGAGTTGAGGAGTCTGACGGCTTGGGGGAAGAAGCTATTGCAGAGTCTGGTTGTGTTGGACCGGATGCTGCGGTACCTTCTTCCTGATGGCAGGAGGGAGAACAGTCTGTGTGAAGGGTGGGTGGAGTCATCCACAATGCTGGTTGCTTTGCGGATGCAGCGGGCAGTGTACGGAGGGGAGAGAGACTCCGATGATCCTCTCAGCTGTCCTCACAATACAGTGGAGGGTCTTGCGGTCAGAGGCTGTGCAGGTCCCAAACCAGGCAGTGATGCAGCTGCTTAGGATGCTCTCTATGGTCCCTCTATAGAAGAGGGTGAGGACAGGTGGAGAATTCGACCCTTCCTCTCTAGAGAGGCCACCCAGGTGCTTGTTCAGTCTCTCGTCATTTCCAGACTTGACTACTGCAACTCTCTTCTGGCTAGTCTCCCTCTGAGCACCATCAGGCCCCTGCAACTCATCCAGAATGCAGCGGCACGGGTCGTCTTCAATGTCCCAAAATTTAGCCATGTCACTCCACTGCTGCATTCTCTTCACTGGCTTCCTGTAGCTGCTGCCCACATCAGATTTAAAACCCTGACACTGGCCTACAAAGCCAAGAACGGACCAGCCCCTCCGTACCTGATGGCAATGGTCAAAAGCCGGTCTGCACCAAGAGCCCTTCGAGCTTCAAGTATGGCTCGGCTCGACCCACCATCCCTCAAAATCCGCGGAAGACAAGCGTCCAGGCTCTTTTCTGTCCTGGCACCAAAGTGGTGGAACGAGCTGCCCCAGGGTGTCCGAACGACAGAGTCGCTCACTGTTTTCAAATGCAAACTGAAGACCCACCTCTTCCGAGAGTACTTGGACGAATAGTTCTATGGTCGCCTTATTGTATTGTGCTTAGCAATGTCTAAGCTTAGAGGTTTCTTTTGAATTATTAGTCTATTCTAACTAGCTAAGGCTTTTCTTGGGTAAATAGCAAAGCACTTTGTAAGTCGCTCTGGATAAGAGCGTCTGCTAAATGCCGTAAATGTAAATGTGAATGGGTGGAGGGAGACGGGCCTTTCTCAGCTTCCAGAGGAAGTAGAGACACTGCTGGGCTATAAAGCTGGTGTTCAGGGACCAGGTGAGGTTCTCCGCTAAGTGGACACCAAGGAACTTGGTGCTCTTGACGATCTCCACAGAGGAGCCATTGATGCTGAGTAGAGAGTGGTCGTGTCTTGTTTTCCTGAAGCCAAACCAGTCAATGTCAAGTGTAGGTGATGATGACAAGATGTAGGTACATGAAGAGGTTTTTACTACACTCACTAAACTGCAGTGGGAACCCTAATCTAACTGGATCAAACATACACAGTGTAACAAAAACATGAGCCCTGGTTCAAACCTTAGTCTGGACTTTCAGGTGTAAAAAGCCTTTTGCGGAGGTGAATTACTCAACAATCAGAACTACCAAAGCAATCGAGAGGAACTGTAGTAATATACAAATATCTCAAACCCAAGTTACAATACAATATCAGTACATACAAACAATACACATGCAGCTTCTCAGATGCCAGGAGAAATGTTTCTCCGGCTGAAGGTAAAATCCCTCGACAGCTGGCGAGCAAAACTCCCAACCTGCGGCAAAAGTTCAAAAGCTGGCAGTAAACAAACACCTCAGCTGTGCTGAAAGCTCCACAAGCAGCGGTGGGCAATCTTCTCCACCAAGGTGAAAGTCTCTTGGCCGCTAGTTTGCTGGCTTTTACTCCTCCGGTAACTTCAAAGTGTTCAGCAAACTCGTTGCTGTGTGCCTAAACAGTGTTTAGGCTCAACAGACACAGGACCGGATTCAGAAACCTGGGCGGTAACTGCCCTATTGTTCCAGAGTCTGGCACAGTTTGCTGATCTCCCTGCTCCAACAGTCCTACTAAACCTGGTAATTGAGGGGGAAGTTAAAGAAGGTGTGCTGGAGCAGGAAAAAAGCACACAACTGTGCAGTAACCTGGCCCTCCAGGACTGGAATTGTCCACCTCTGCATTTGGACATAGAATTAGGAGTATTCATCCTGGACAGGAATGAAAACTGACTTCACGTCACCTATAAGGCGAGTAGAAAGGCCCAAAAAAGGAATGTGATTCAGACACACCCACTTCTTTGGTCTGCATGCTTTTAAGCTTTTTATTTTCCTTTGACACCTGCTTCAGAAAGAATAACGATACTAACCTGCTAACACAGGTAGTGACTGATAAACTTATGGGATAATACCAGATAATCAGACAGTGAATACCCTCGTCACTCAATTCTTCACCATTTAAGAGTGTTGACCAAACCCCACTTTCCCAAACCCAACCTAGTGTTCAGATGAGCTTCCCTGGTAGAGAGAGAGTGTTCAGTGTGATGCTCACTTTACCATCTAAGGGCACTGACCAAGGCCCACTTTCCCAAACCCAACCGAGTGTTCAGATTAGCTGCTGTGAAAATTAAGTGACGAGGGTATTCACTGTCTGATTATCTGGTATTATCCCATAAGTTTATCAGTCACTACCTGTGTTAGCAAGTTAGTATCGTTATTCTCTCTGAAGCAGGTGACCAAATCCGATCTTTTTCCAAGCTGAATTCGAAGGGTTTACAAGGTCAGTACTTTTACTATCCAGAAGCTAAATCTGGTAGCACCGCATGCCAGGGTGAAATGCAAGGGACATGGGAGTTTGATGCCCGCCATCGCTGGCCAAACATCGCTTTCTGAACTATGTGTAGACATTAATTCTCTCTAAAATAGAGAGATTTCCGAGGTGTGCTTTGCGTTTACGGACGGATCTAAAGGGAAAAATGGTTCCAGTGGTGGTGGTGTGTTTGTCGTGTTTCTTGAATCTTGACTAACGACAGGGAACCACCTTTTTACCACCACCATAATTTTCAATGTGACCTTATCAACAACCAATCAAAATCCACATGTCAATAAGCTCATGCATATTAATGGCCAGTGCTGAGCATCTGTTTGAGTGTCCAGATGGACCAAAAATCCCAGAATCAGAGCCACAGATTTTCATAACAGAAGCAGAAGGACTGTTTTGGTTAAATACAGCAAAATAAATAAACAAACAAACAAATAAACAGTAAAATTAAGATGATTGGGTAAACAAACAATATCAGTGGTATCAAATGCAACTTTCATCTACAGCTAAAAGCAACACCAAGGCATAAAGAAAGCAAAAGCTGCGACAGATGATATCTGATGATATCTTGAGGTGATCTGAAAGGCACTGACCAAAGCCCCACTTTCCCAAACCCAACCTAGTGTTCTGAGAATCTCACCTAGTACAGAGAGAGAGTGTTCAGTGTGATGCTCACTTCACCATTTAAGGGCACTGACCAAGCTCCACTTTCCCAAACTCAACCTAGTGTTCAGATGAGCTTCCCTGGTAGAGAGAGAGTGTTCAGTGTGATGCTCGCTCAACCATTTCAAGGGACTGACTAAAGGCCCACTTACCCAAACCCAACCTAGTGTTCTGATGATCTTCCTGGGTAGAGAGAGAGTGTTCAGTGTGATGCTCACTTCACCCTTTAAGGGTGTTGACCAAGCCCCACTTTCCCAAACCCAACCTAGTGATCAGATGTTCTTACCTGGTAGAGAGAGAGTGTTCAGTGTGATGCTTGCTCAACCATTTCAAGGGACTGACTAAAGGCCCACTTACCCAACCTAGTGTTTAGATGATAGTACTTGGTGGAGAGACAGTGTTCAGTGTGATGCTCACTCAGCCAATTAAAGGCACTGTATGTAAAGGGAAATGCAGCAGTACACACACAGATTAGGTTGTTAAATCTGCTTCAACATGGAGAACATTCCTTCTATCTCCGGGGAACCACTGTTTTGGCGGTCGGAGGATTTGCTCCAGTGGTGACAATAGGCCGTTAGGGGTTTAGTTAGGTGGGAGCTGTATTATCAGCTAGAACAGTGTGTTGAGAGAAAAGTGCAAGACTGAGATAATGTGTGTGTGTGGTATAGAAGAGAAGATGAGTGTAAGACTGTGTGTGTGTGTGTGTGTGTGTGTGTGTGTGTGTGTCTGAAGAGTACCCAGGTGTACTGAGACAATGTGCAATATGGAGACAGTGGCAGAATGTGTGCCAGACAGACAGATGAGGCACTACCTTCCCTTCTACCAGCGGTGGGTTTTCCTCTATTCCTCTCTCTCTCTCTCTCTCTCTCTCTCTCTCTCTCCTCTCTCTCTCTCTCTCTCTCTCTCTCTCTCATTCTCCTTTCTCACACTTTTTCCCCCCTCCTCTCTCTCTTGAGTCTAATTGGTTTTCTCATGTCTCTCGCCCTGCCTTCTTCCAGGCCTTTCTCTCTCCCTAGTGTATCTCATTCACATGGTGCTGGCTCATAAGTGCAGTGATTAATCTCCACTCTCTTCCTTCATGCTCTCTCTCTCCCTCCCACTGTGTTACCCTCAGACTAAATGTCCTTACCATCAGTCAATGTGTCCTTCAAACATGAGTTTTAAAAGCCAAGAGTTCCCTTAAGATACACACTTTACTAAGCAGCTTAGCAATACCATAGAAACCACTTTGCAACACCATAGCAACCACCTGGGATATCATAGCAACCGCTTAGCTACACTATAGCATCCACCTAACAAAATTATCGCAGCAACTTCGCAACACAATTGCAATAACCTGGGATACCATATCCACCACCTGGAATATCACAGCAACCATTTAGCAACACCACAGCAACCACATATCAACCACTTCTCAACACCCCAGCAACACTATAGCAGCCACTTCACAACACAATTGCAATAACCTGGGATGCCATATCCACCACCTGGAATATCACAGAAACCACTTAGCAACACCACAGCAACCACATATCATACACTTCTCAACACCCCAGCAACACTATAGCAGCCACTTAGAAAAATTATAGCAACCACTTCGCAACAAAAATGCAACGACCTGGAATACTATTGCAACTACCTATCAACTACCATAACAACCGCCTGGGATACCAAAGCAATGACCTAGCAACACTATAGCAACTACCATTGATACTATAGCAATTATCTGTCAAGCACATAGAAGCACCATAATATCCACCTGGGATACCAAAGTAACAACCTAGCAACACTATAGCAACTATCATTGATACTATAGCAATCACCTGTCAACCACATAGGAGGACCCTGACAACCACCTGGGATACCAAAGCAACTACCTAGCAACACTATGGCTTTTGTATTACTACCTTTGATACTATAACAATCACCTAGCAGCACTATGCCAACTACCTTTGATACCACTGTAACCACCTAGCACCACTATAGCAGCTACCTTTTCTACCACAACAACCACTTAGTAACACTATAGCAACCACTTAGCAACCTCCTCAGCAACACCATAAAAAACACTTAGTATACCACAGCAATCACATGGCAACTGCCCGGTAGCGGGAACCACATTAGCTGCACAACCTTTTAGTTCACTTTTATGTTCTTAACGTCATCTATTCATGTATTGAATTCAAATATTGTGATAATTACAAAATATTCATATATACTGTATATAAATATTACATATTTAATAGTGTCTTGTAGACTTTTCCAATTCTTTCTGACTTGGACAAGAGTTTGGATTGAGAGTTCAGCATCTGCAAATTGCCACTTGTTCAAATGATATACACCATATAGACAAAAGTATTGGGACGTTTGCTCATTCATTGTTTCTTCTGAAATCAATGGTATTATAAAGTTCCTATTATAGGTCCAGGGAAGAAGGCTTTCCTTTAGATTTTGAAGGAGCATTGTTGTGGATTTGATTGCATTCAGCGACAAGAGCGTTAGTAAGGTCAGGACGTTGGTATATAAGGTCTGATCTTATATAAATAGGAAATGTAAATAAAGAAATAAGTGACTGTTCGGGCTTATCTCACCTGTTCAGTTCTGTGGGTGCAGAATGTGAGGCTGCTGCCGAAATGTTAAACAGCTATTCCGTGTGACTGAGCGCAGTCTTGATAACATGAAGAGGAGCTTTTGTGGTGCAATCCACCATGACGTAAATCACAGGACCAGAGAAGCGAAGCTTGTTTCTGTTTCACCCAGCTTTGCTGCTCCAGACCTACAAAACCTCCTCAGCCAGAGGCCTTTATTTCTGAATGGCTTTTATTGGGGGGGGATTTGCTTTTTGGCACTCATTAATCTTTCAAGCTCAGTTAGCAGTTATTGTGGAGCAGTGTTGTCAGTTTGCCTTCTGCCAACTATATACAGTACCAGGCAAAAATTTGGACACACCTGGTTGAATGCGTGCAGGTGATCATCATCTTAGAAACATTGGATCTGAATGCTGGGGTGACCATATGTTTGCTTTCAAAAAAGAGGACGCTGGGGATACACATGTATCTGCTGTAGGATCTTGTGGCTGGGTGGCTGAGGTGTAGGCTGAGCTGAAAAGAGGTGATGTGGTCATATGGGCTATCAAGGCTATTTATTGGTCTGTTGTTAAATGAGTAAATGTGTGTGTATTAATGTACATTAATATACTGTAGCTGCAGGTTTTGATAGGTATTTCCACCCTCTCACACACACACACACACACACTGCCAGAAACCTACAACTTAGGGTGTTGTGGCTGCGGAGGTATCAACTAGGCCTAACTATGGTAGATACCTGGGTGACCCCACTGTCCCCACGTTTGACTGGTACTGTATATATTATGCCTTGTAAATTGAACTAAAGGCAAAATGACAAAACTGCTCCACAACTGAGCTCCAACTGAGCTGGAAAACATTCAACGATGGATTTTCCTCACAAGACTGCACACAATAACGTTTCATCACTTTTAAATCCTAGTAAAATATTTTCTCCTTTACTAAGGAGCACAAAATGTGGCAGGGATTGAAAGTTTAAAAAAGCTCAAAGTGAGAACTAATGACTCAAAATGTATAAATTTGATACACCATACTGTAAAAACAAGGACACACAGCTTAGTACACTTGGGTTAGTGATAATGCTCCTGTCCTCCCACTGCTTTCCAACGTTTTACTTCTTACCCCGGACACGACTGACCAACACAGAGCAGACTGTAGTATTCTCAGCACTGCAGTGACACTGACTGACATGGAGGTGGCGAGTGTGTGTGTTAGTAGTGTGTGTTGCACTGCTGGTGGTACGAGTGGATCAGACACAGCAGTGCTGCTGGAGTGTTTAAACACTGTGTCTGTCCACTTACTGTCCACTCTGTTAGATACTCCTATCTAGTTGGTCCACCTTGCAGATAAAGGTAAAGTCAGAGACGGAGGCTCTGTATCTGCTGTTGCACAGTTTGCGTTGGTCATCCTCTAGTCCTTCATCAGTGCTCACTGGACTCTGCTGCCCAGGTGGACTATTCTCAGTCCAGCAGTGACCCCGAAATGTGTTTAACCTTCTTAAGTCTCCGCCCTTTCTATTGCATATCATTTCCAGATCATACGTGACTCACATCTGGAGTTGTGAGGTTGTGAAGATGAGTGTCGATACTCGTCTCTGCCTCTTGCCATGTATTCGTGGGTCTGTCATCTACCTCTCATCTGTAATTGGTGGATTTGTGCGTCCGTCTATGGCTTTGTGTGAAACTTGGCGAATGGACACTGCCTTTGTGAAGCTGAGACTCTGGTAAACAATGCGTCCATGTGAGTGAAGGGATGTTTTCACAGGAAATACGAAGAACTCAGGTTTAGGGTCTGATTCTCACAGATTCACGCAGTGCTCTTGGTCACATGGGGGCTTAATATAGTGAGAGCTGAAGCAAAATCATAGCAACAACCTAGCAACACTATTGCAACCACCTGGGATATAATAGCAACCATTAAGGAACACCATATCCACCACCTGGGATACCATAGCAACCACATGAGATTGCTCTAGATGTGGGTATTATCTTACATACCAGCGCAACACACTCCATAACACTCCACCACCATGTCAATCAGTGTCACTACAGTGCTGAGAATGACCCACCACCCAAATACTACCTGTTCTGTGGTGGTCAGTCCTGTGGGGTCCTGACCATTGAAGAACAGGGTGAAAGGAAGCTAACTAAGAAAGCATGCAGAGAAGCAGCTGGATACAGTCTGGAGTTATAGAACTACACAGTGCTTCTATATGGGAAGTGGAGCTGGAAGAATGGACAATGTGTAGAAACAAGGAGGTGGTTTTAATGATATGGCTGATTGATGTAAAGAAATACTAAGCTGACCTTAGATAAACAACTTCTGAAAACTCAAAAAAGTTCCCTCAGAGCGTTAAGTTGACCCGATTTCTACAGGTTCAACATCCCAGCCTCTACATCAACCCAAGCCGAGTTCTGTTCTGAGTGTTCTTCAGTCTAATCCCCAATCTTTAAACGTAAATGTCTCCATCTATCTCATCTACTGTCTCTGGTGGCAGACGAGGCACCTCCTGGTTAGTGCTTGTCAGACTCTCGGAGCCCCTCGCTGTCGGATCAGAAAGCGGGGTTAAGTCGTCCTGCCTGCCGCCGTGTTATCTGTGTCTGCTACACTTCAGCACCTCCGATAAGAGCAGATAGCGGGCCAGACCGACCTAAGGTCACTGCATGATGGACAGTTTCAGGCTCCTCTGTGGACAGGTGGCAGATAAGACTGGGTTGGGATGATGCAGGACAGGGTCTCTACCTTTCAGAGAGGGAGTACTGATCTGGGGTCTGCCTGAAGGGTTGTTAGCAGAAGGGTTCAGCCCGATAAGGCAGTTCACACTGGAGCATGAAATATATGTCCAATGGGACCCGACAATTTGCGTCAGACTGAGTCGAGGTCAGGTGACGGTTCTCAAATACTTGTCTGATTCGGGTCAGGGTCAGATGCCATGTTTGAGGTTTTGAGGAATTCAAGTTAACTTAGTTGAGTCAAAAGTTCACCTGGAGGACACTAGTTTGCGCTCTCTGAACACCTTGGTAAAAACAAAGACTCAGAACTGGATTGGGATTAAAATAGCCAATACCTGATCCAATCAAATATGCCAGGACAGGACATCCCTACTACAAAGGCAGGGCCTGTGGCTGATTATGTCCTTCCAGTGGTCTTCGATTTCCAGTTTCCAGCCCTGGATTTTGTAATCCTAAACTGGCGAGCTCAGTAGGTGGCCAGTCAGTTCGTAGCTCAATCAGATCAGTACTGCAATTAACTGCCAGGAACTGGACTGGGTACTGGATTCAAGATCCCATGTGTAAAGAATAAATGAACAGGCATGCGTCCTCCTAAACCAGCTGGCCACATGGGCTGTGACCTCCTGTAGAAGGTAAAGCATGGAGAAGGTGGTAGAGTGTGCAAGGTCACCTCGGTGTGTATGAATATTTCATGGCAATGTGAGTGTTTGATAGAACACGAACCACAGCAGGGATGCATCAATGGCTCAGGTGTAGCGCATTTTGATCACTTCGTGTTACCTGTTGTAGCTCCTCCAAAAATACTCTCTGTCGTGGAATAAAGCCTGCGTCTGCAGCAGAGGAGGAAAAGCACTGGGGCTGTTGTTTCGCACCTTCTGAGCTGCATCTCATAGCTTGTTCAGTGTCTCCATTTGACATTTCCCTCAACCAAACAGCAACACATCAGAAACAAAAGAGAGAGAGAGAGAGAGGGAGAGAGAGAGGGAGGGAGAGAGGGAGGGAGAGAGGGAAAGAGAGAGAGAGGGTAGAAACGCACCACTTTTAGCTTCTTTCCTGCCGAGCCATGGATGTCTCGTGTCTTTTCCTCCGTGTACCTGCACGTGTGCAGTGTGTGCTCCCATGCGAAAGAGAGTGTGTGTGTGTGTGTGTGTGTGTGTGTGTGTGTGTGTGTCCGTCAAATCACAAATGGACAGTCAGAGCGCACTGCAGTTTCTCCAATGGGAGAATTTCATGCTGTGTGAGAGAGAGGGAGGGTTGATTATTCTGAGAAGGCTTCATGGCAGGTCATTTTAAAGAGGTTCTCTAAGTCAAAAAACACTGTCTGCATGCTGAGAGAGAGAGAGACAGCCAGACAGAGAGAAAGATGGAATACAGTCATAGCTGTATACCATCGCTGTCACTCAAACACCTTGTATCTCCAAAACTTTACAAGAGTGGGAAAAAAAATATATTAATAAAAGAGATTATTAAGAAATATTCTACATCATTTTGGAGCATTTCTATATTCCTATTGGTCCATTCATCATGGGAGTAACATGTGACCATATTTACCTATAGTATCTAAGATAAATCAATGGTCTTATCTCACTAATACAGGCAGAGATACTGCTCACTCTCCCACTCCACATTCTCCAAACCACAGCACAGTGAAAGTCCACTCCACACTGGGCATAAAGGTAACGTCCACACAAGGTGATATTCTAACACTGGTAGACACTGTTCAGCCATGGTGTTAAACAGCCAAAAACCAACATCTTCCAAATATCTTACTTAAACATCATACCGACGTTAAACATTAACATTTAGTCTTGAGGTATGGTGACCGAATCTCTAAAACAACATCTTCTAAATGTTTAACCTAAACATCATACTGAGGGTGACCGAAACCCAATGTCTGCTAAACGTCATGTGAACATCCACACAATGTGAATATTTAACATTGTTAGACACTGTGAAGTCATGGTGCTAAACAACTAAAATTCAACATCTTCCAAACGTCTCACACCATCATCATGTTGACGTTGAATATCGACATTTAGTCGTGAGGTGTGGTGACCATAACAACAACATCTGCTAAACATCCACACGACATGATATTCTAACATTTTCAGTTGTTAGGTCATGATGTAAAACAACTAAAATCCAACGTCTTCTAAACATCTCACACTAACATCATGTTGACGTTAAACATTGACATTTAGTCATGAGGTATGGTGACCAAAACCCAACGTCTACTAAACGTCATAATGATAACATCCACACATCATACATTTTTAACACTGTTAGATGCTATTCTTCTATAGTATCCTATGTAAATATTTATAATAATAATAATAATGTAATAATAATAATAATAATAATAATGCAGTGGTTGGTGTGGCACACAGATAACACCACTACCTGCCACTGAATTACAACACCGTGGGAGATCAGGGTTCGATTCCCGGTCTGGGTGACTGTGCTGCGCTACACCAATAAGAGTCC
The DNA here is from genome assembly GCF_030463535.1 of Salminus brasiliensis. Classification (NCBI taxonomy): domain Eukaryota; kingdom Metazoa; phylum Chordata; class Actinopteri; order Characiformes; family Bryconidae; genus Salminus; species Salminus brasiliensis. Next base: position 5,385,926 of record NC_132897.1, read on the forward strand.
TTGGGCAAGACTCCTAACACTACATTGGCCCACCTCTGTAATACGAGTAACCTTGTAAGTCGCTCTGGATAAGAGTGTCAGCTAAATGCCATAAATGTAAATTAAATAATAATAATATATTAATATATTAAAATAGTAATATATTTAAGTGCATATACACAGTAATTAGGCTTGGGCGATATACCGATAATACTGTATACCACAATATTTTAAAATGTTGACGGTATTCTGTTCTGTGTCTATCTAGTACAAACAAGATAATCCAGTTTGCATGAAATTGCATAAAAGTCACGTAAATATAGAACCATCTTCGCTACTTGCTCAAGTTACGCTACTCCCTCCACCCCAGCGGTAATACTGTATATCGCTGTAATACTTTCTTTGGGTTTTTTTGATTCTATCTTGATGATTTTAAGGTTTCAGTCACTCTTGACCTCATGTGAAAATTTCACGACACTGAGATGATACCGTGTTGGAGATTTGAGGTTTCGGTCAGACAGTATAATTACTTATTTACATTCCTTCTTGTTAACAGCATTGGCCACCAATTTGACCACCAGTTTTAACCATCACTATTATGATAAATTAAGGATATTAACTTGTACTTGTCCTAATGTTCTATAGCTTTCCCAACCATTAGGATGATCTGTAGTTTGATTATGCCTTGGGTAGAATTATTAGATATTACAATAACTGCATGCATTTGCAGCCAAAGCGCACCTGCAACTAAATGGTGGAAACTTTCAGTGAAGGTCAATGTAAAAAGATTTTATTTCAAGTAAGTTTGGAGCATTTCTATTGGTCTATTCATTCTGAAATTTTGATACAGTATAAAGAACAACTGTCCAATTCAAGTTCTGTCTAAAGGTAAAAAAAAGGTAAATACAAGGTATTTCCAATTTGCACATCTGCATAACAGTGACTAATATATATATATATATATATATATATATATATATATATATATATATATATATATATACATATACACACCATATTGTGCTGAGGTTTTATGCATTTAAGCACCATTAATTTTATTATATTTATTTGCATACATATAGCATCATATCTCTCAGCAGTTCGGAGTTTTACTGTAGAAGCTCCAGATCTTATCAGAACAGATGCAGGGGAACATAAATCCAGTAAAAAGGAGAAACAAGAGCTTCTCATTCTGAAGAAAGAAAGTAGTGAGATCTTGTCGGTGAGCTAGTCTGAAGAACAGAGCTCGGTTCCTCCAGGTTTCTCCTGGACGCCCCCAGTCCAGCCAGCACAGCGTGAAGGATGTGTTCAACTCCATCATCATCATCATTATCAGCAGCAGCAGCTCACCTGATTTACCATCATTAAGCCCTGATTTACCACCAAACCAGGTGTTGGATGATCACTATAAATAACACTAGACTCTCATGAGGAGTCGGTCACTGCACATACTGTTAACAGTAATACACACTGCTCTTGCTACGGTTAATTACTATTCATGCCAACACAGTCCCTTTAATCTACATTAGAAAGAGAGAGCAATTCTGAAGGAAAACATTTGACACTTACACACACATCTAACATACACACACTCTAACAGATCAAGGCAGGCCCTGAGTCAAGCGCTATCGTCTTCTAAATGACAAATCCATACAATCAATTGAAAGCTAAATCAATGGTCTTATCTCACTTAAACAGGCTGCAATACTGCTCATCCTACCACTCCACATTCTCCACACCACAGCACAGTGAGAGTCCACACCACACTGGGCATAAAGGTAACGTCCACACAAGGTGATATTCTAACACTGGTAGACACTGTTCAGCCATGGAGTTAAACATCCAAAAAACAACATCTTCCAAATGTTTCATCTAAACATCATACTGATGGTGACCATCCACTATGTGGATGTAAACATCATGTGAACATCCACACAATGTGAATGTTTAACATTGTTAGACACTGTCAAGTCATGGTGCCTAACAACTAAAATTCAACATCTTCCAAACGTCTTACACCATCATCATGTTGACGTTGAATATCAACATTTAGTCGTGAGGTGTGGTGACCATAACCCAACATCTGCTAAACATCCACATGACATGATATTCTAACATTGTCAGCTGTTAAATCATGGTGCAAAACAACCACAATCCAACGTCTTCCAAACATCAAACACCAACATTATGTTAACATAAAACACTGACATTTAGTTATGAGGTATGGTGACCAAAACACATCTGCTAAATGTCATAATGATAACATCCACACAACGTAAATTTTTAACATTGTTAGAAAGTCACAGTGTTAAACAACCAAAATGCAACATCTTCCAAAAATCTCACACCAATGTCATGTTGAGGTTGAATATCGACATTTATTCGTAAGTTATGGTGATCATAACCCAACATCTGCTAAACGTCATAATGATAACATCCACATAGATGCTGATCTATTGTTGGCTTTAGGGCTTTAGTGTTCACCAAAACCCCAACAACGTCTCACTCAAATGTCATGTTGACATTGTGGATTGACGTTTAATTGTAAAGTATGACTACCAAAATCCAATGTCTGCTAAATGTTATAAATGTAAACGTCCACACAACGTGGAATTTTAACATTTTAAAACACTGATCTGTTGTTGGTTTTAATCGAGGTGTTAAACAACCAAAGTCCAACGTCTTCCAATGTTAATGTTAAAGTTGAATATCAACATTTAAGGTATAGTGACCATCTGCTAAACATCATAATTTTGTTAAACATCCACACAACATGAATTTTTAACATTGTTAGAAAGTCATGGTGTTCAGCAACCGAAATCCAATGTCTTCTAAACATATCACTCCAACTCCATATTGATGGAGAATATTGACATTTAGTTATGAGGTATGGTGACCAAAACCCAACGTCTGCTAAACATCATAATGGTAAAGTCCACACAACATGATGTTCAAGCATTGTCAGATGGTGTTAAGTCATGGTGTTAAACAACCCAAAACCAACGTCTTCCAAACATCTCTCTCTCTCATGTTGACATTAAATTAATGATAACATCCACACAACATGATTTTTTAACATTGTAAGAAAGTCATGGTGTTAAACAACCAAAATCCAACATCTTTCAAATGTCACAAGGCAAACCTCATGTTGCCATTGAATATCGATACATATAAAGTATGTTGACCAAAATCCAACGTCACCTAAACGTCATAATGATAACATCCACGCAAAGTGAAATTCTAACATCGTTAGACACTGAGCTGTTGTCACAGTGTTCACCAAAATCCAATGTCTTCCAAGCGTCTTCCAAGCGTCTTCCTTAAACGTCTCACTCAAATGTTGTCATGTTAATGCTGAATATCGACATTTAGTCGTGAGGTGCGGGGACCATAACCCAACATCTGCTAAACGTCTACACGACATGATATACTAACATTCTCAGCTGTTAGGTCATGGTGTAAAACAACTAAAATCCAACGTCTTCCAAACATCACACCAACATCATGCTGACGTCAAACGTTGACATTTAGTTGACCAAAACCCAACGTCTGCTAAACGTCAATAAAGGTAACAGCCACACAACATGAAATTTTAACATTGTTAGATGTTGATCTTCCGAAACGTCTTCCAAACGTCTCACACCAACATCATACTGACATTAAATATTGACACTTAGTTGTAAGGTATTGTGTACAAAACCCAACGTCTGCTGAACATCATAATAGTCAGCATCATCCAGACATTCACTCAACGTGACTTTTCCACATAGATGTTGATATTTCTATATTTCATTGGTTTAAGCTCAAAATCTTAATGTCGACCCAACATTGTTTTTGACGTCAACCAGATTTTCATTTTTCAACTCAGACATGTAACGTCTGTCTAACGTTCGAGCCCAACGCCTCAGGTTATGTGATTTAGAATAAAAATGATGCCAGTGTGTCGAGTTCTCCCTCTCTGTCTGAGGGTTTCTGAAATAACGTTTGGGAAGGAAGACTTGAAATGGTGTGTGTGGCGATGCGCTGGGAAGAGGAGGAAGACGCACTGGAGTGACACACACACACACACACACACACACACACACACACACACACACACACACACACACACACACCTTCACCCACCAGCGCTTCAGGGGGTTTGGAAATGAATATACCTTTCAAAAGCTGTGCCTCAGAGGCAGACACTCCTTACAGCAGAGGCTGTACTCATACACTCATACACACCTCACACACACCTTCTGAAGACCTGCTACAGTCAGGCGTTCCAGACGTGTCGTTGCTGATTTATTCAGAGGCCTTGTGTGCTTTTACATGTACCTTGTTTGGTCTGGACCTTCAGACTTTTCGTTAGGTCCAAACCCAAAGAGCCCCAGTTGGCTTTCAACCTCAGTAGACTTTGATATCTGGTTGAATGTAGGTTGTAACATCGAGTGACCAAAATTCATGTGAGAACAACATCTAATGGTAACGTCTAACATCAATCTGATATAGATGTAACTGTCTAACGTCATTAGATGTTGATATTACGTTGATGGCAGGAAAGCAAAATCCAATATCTTCTAATCATCTCCCACCAACTTCACAGTGACGTTGAATATTGACATTTAGTTGTGAGGTATGGTGACCAAAACTCAACGTTTGCTAAATGTTATCATGGTAACATCCGGACAACGTGGAATTAGGAGCTGATCTATTATTGTTGAGTTCAATTTTAGCGTCAGGCTGACTTCAATGTCATATTAATGTAGAATAACAGCGTCATGGTAGCCAAAACTCAAACATCTGGTCGACATTATAATGTTAACATCCACACAGCATGAAATTCTAACATTATTAGAGATAGGTTGTCTTAATCTTGGTTGTCTAATACCACTCACCATTGCAACGGTGGCTCCTATTACATACAGAACCACGCTGGAATCCAGTGAGCTATCTAGAACCACCCATTCTTTCACTGATGCGTGTAAATGTTGACTGCATGGCTAGGGGCTCGATTTTTATACACCTGTGTCAATTGTGAAACACAGAGTGAAACACCCGAATTTAATAATAAAGAGGTGTGTCCCAATACTTTTGTCCATATAGTATATCATCAGAAATGTCACTTCAGTACAGTTTCAAAGGAAAACAACAACTTCAAAGGAAGAAACAGACACTTTTACGGCTGAACATTAAAGGGTAGATGAGACGCACTCGCCATTAAGCCCACCAGCCGCACACTACGAGGCTCCATCATCTCTTCGGAGCCCTTTGTATTCAGGTTGTGTGTCTAGATGGGATAAGACACCCTTTTAATTAGGGATCTACTCTGATAGAGCCAAGCCCTTCACAGATTAAAGACAAAGAGGATAGCACTGAATTCTTCATCACGCTGAAGGGCAGTGAGTAAGAGAGCGCAATGAGAAAGAAATAGGTGTCTAATTAATTAATTTATTGACTGTTATTTGATTAATTGACCAATCTAACTATGCCTTCTTTAGTTCCTGTCCAGTTGCTGCCCTCTTGATGTACCATGTATGACTGTATGTACAACAATATTTTATCAGAATTTTGTTAGATTTGTAATCAAATATACACATATTGTATATGTTTAAGGTGGTAATAACCTCAGGCTCCTGCAGATGGCGCTGCATGAGGATGATCAGGCTATAAATAGCTGTGGGGTGTGTGACAGGGCTCATAGATTGAAAAGAGGTGGTACAGTGCAGTGAGTGTTCTGTTGGATGTGTGGAAAAATGGCTAAAAGGAATGATTGTATTTGGATGAGGCCAAAGACCATAGTCTGCAGGTGTATGGAAGCTTACGGTCATACGGGTCTACCAGCAGTGGCAGAAACCCCAGTCTACAGGGAATTCTCCTCACTCTTCAGCAGAAGAGTGCCACTCTGCTCCATATGTTTTTTCAAAAATTGGTGGTGAAGGACCTGCGCTGACTTCTAGAAGCAATTCTTGCCTGGAAGTGAAGCGATTTTCATTCACAAGCCATGACAATTTCCTGTAGACTGGGATTTCTGCCACTGCTGGTAGACCCATATGACCGTAAGCTTCAGTCTATGAATCCCGTCAGACACCCCGCAAGCATTTATAGCCCGATCATTCTCATTCAGCGGCATCTGCGCCACCTTAAACACATAAGGAGACTATTTTGTGTCTTACAAGGTTACACGTATTACAGATGTGGGCCAATGTAGTGTTAGGAGTCCTGCCCAATGTAGCAATGTCCGTCCTCAAGACCCTTTACACCTCTTTACAGCTGGCCACTTTATGCATCTTGAGTATCAGGATTATATCTGGATACCACTTCAGGAGGTTCTGATCTGAGACACATTTGGGCCACATTGTAAAGCAGTGTGAACGCATCCATCTCTCCAAGACACATTTCACAACCACAACCCCTCCCAGTACAATCCAAACACCAGCAAGAATTGTAGCATTAACGAGCCAATTTGCATATTCCATCCCACATAGTGATCAGATTTCAGTCTGACTAATCGGAGGCAAATTTGACTAACACATGTAAACGCATGTGGTTAAAATCTTATCAGGATTCAATCCAGATATTGACCAGGTGCAAAAAGGTCTGAAACAGCAGCTTCAGAATAATCAAGAAGAATGGCGTCTCTTTCTTTCCCACTCCAGGCTGGAACGCTACTACTGCACTATGGAAATTTGGTGGAGCTAAAATCCTCATCAGCCCACATGCTTCTTTACCTTCAGATGCCACTTTGGTATCTCGCAGCTTGTCCAGAAAAGCATGTGTACAGCTGTCCATGAGGGGGCATCCAAAGAACGATTTGTCTTTACAGCAGTGGAGTAAAAGTAAATTATTATACTCCCCACCTGTAGGGGGAGCACAGGAGCAAGAAATACCAATTCTCACATAATGCTTCTTTAAATGTGTGTTTCATAATAAATTAATAACCAGTGATAATCAGTAATCACTACTAATTCATTACAACCGGAACGTGTAATTAAATATTCACTAATATTTTGTCACCACTGACGTTTTACTGTTGCTGATTTTGCCTCTTCTTCAACCCTGAACCCTTGTTTTTTTACGAAACCACAAAACTGCATTTCATCACTAGCAGTGCTGATTTTTCCTGCTTCAGGCTTCACTCAGTTCCAGAACAGTTCGCTCGGGCGGCCTCGTCCTGTAACCGGTTTGAAGTGGTCTCTGAGGACCATGATTGAGTTAAACTGTTTGATCCTCTGGGTCTTTTACGTCGATCACTCTGCTGAAGTGTGTGATGTGAGCTGATGTATTGTATATTTAATGACTGAGAAGACAGGGGGTAAAGAGAGTGTACGAGATGCCTGAGATCACATAGATTAAAGATGAAAGAGGAAAAAGATACAGTATTAAGTGGAAAAGCCACGGATTCTCTCTCTCTCTCTCTCTCTCTCTCTCTCTCTCTCTCTCTCTCTCTCTCTGACATTTCTCTGGTCCGCTCTCTTTCTATATACAGTCATGCCTGAAAGTATTCATACCCCTGTCAAAGTTTGACTTAAATTTACTTTTATTTAACCAGAAATTATATTTTTGCCTGGAA